>NW_027445449.1:0-186401 GCF_035582795.1 Mycteria americana | reverse complement strand
ACGAAGAGGATGGTGCCTGTGGGGGGAGAGAGAGGGGTCAGGGAGCCCCCCAGACCCAAACCACTGGGGCACAGAGCCCCCAAACCCACATCCGTGGGGCACAGGACCCCCCCAAACCCACATCCATGGGGCATGGAGCCCCCAAACCCACATCCATGGGGCACGGAGCCTCCAAGACCCACATGGATGGGGCATGGAGCCTCCCCCAACCCAAATCCATGGGGCACAGGACCCCCCCAAACCCACATCCGTGGGGCACGAACCCCTCCCAAGACCCACATCCAAGGGGGATGGACCCCCCCAAACCCACATCCATAGGGCACGGAGCCTCCAGACCCACACCCGTGGGTCCCAGACCCTCCCAGACCCCCACCCATGGGTCATGACCCCCCTCACCCCCAGCCCCCCAAGTCCCCCCCACGTGTCCCCCCCATACCGGTGGGGTTGTGGCGCACGAGGAAGAGGAAGGGCCGATCCAGGAGGATTTCCAGGGGCGCCATGCGGGAGTAGACGATGGCGGCTGCGGGGGGGGAGGGGGGGGTGGAGGCAGAGCAGTGAGACCCCCCCCCAGCACCCCCATTTCCAGGGGACCCAGGCACCCAGCACCCCCATTCCCAAGGCACCCAGGCATCCGGGCACCCAGCACCCCCATTCCCAAGGGACAGGCATCCAGGAACCCCCCTTCCCAAGTGTTCCAGGCACCCAGCACCCCCATTCCCAAAGGACCCAGGCGTCTGGGAACCCCCATTCCCAAGTGTTCCAGACACCCAGCACCCCCATTCCCAAGGCACCCAGGTGTCCAAGCACCCAGCACCCCCACCCCAAGGGACCCAGGCATCCAGGCACCCAGCACCCCCATTCCCAAGGGACCCAGGTGTCCGAACACCCTGTCCCCAAGGCACCCAGGCACCTGAGCACCCAGCACCCCCATTCCCAAGGCACCCAGGCATCCGGGCACCCTGTCCCCAAGGCACCCAGGTGTCCAGGCACCCAGCACCCCCATTCCCAAAGGACCCAGGCGTCTAGGCACCCCCATTCCCAAGTGTTCCAGGCACCCAGCACCCCCATTCCCAAGGCACCCAGGTGTCCAGGCACCCAGCACCCCCATTCCCAAGGGACCCAGGTGTCTGGGCACCCCCATTCCCAAGGGTTCCAGGCACCCAGCACCCCCATTCCCAAGGGACCCAGGTGTCCAAGCACCCAGCACCCCCACCCCAAGGGACCCAGGCACCCAGCACCCCCATTCCCAAGGGACCCCTGCCGCCAGGCACCCAGCACCCCTTCTTCCCAGGGGACCCAGGCGTCCGCCCCCCCTCGCGTCACTCACCGGTGGCCGATGCCACCTCGGTGCCGTTCTCCGTCACCTCCATCCTCACCTTCTGCAGGGCTTGGCCCAGGACAAGGGGCTCCTCAACTGATGGGTGGGGGGACATTGGGTGGGTGTGGATGAGGGGTGGCCCCCAGGACACCTGGGTCCCCCCAGCACCCACCCGGGGACCCCCCCTTTACCTGAGAGCGGGGTGAAGTCGGCGGCGTCGGGGTCAAAGAGGGTGCGGACCCCCAAGGACTTCAGGGGTGCCCGGAGGTCCCAAGTGGTCTCCAGGGAGAAGCTGGGGGAAGAAGGGGGGGGGGGGTCACAAAGGGGACCCAGGCGTCCGGGGCACCCACCCATCCCCCTGGGGACTCAGGCATTGGGGTGCCCCCCCCCCGCCCCCCGCCCCCCGAGGGGACCCAGGCGTCCGGGCTCACCGGGGCAGGACGAGGACCCGAGGCACGAGGTTCATGTTGGTGACCCAGGTGGTGACAAGTTGGGCGTCGAGGAGGCGGGTGAGGGTGCCGATGGGGACGTGCCGCCAGAGCGGGGCCGCCAGCAGCATGGCCGCCGCCCCCCCGCCGTAGGGGACCTCCACCACCTCGTAGGGGATCCCCCCCGGCGTCTCGAAGTCCCCTGGGGTGACATGGCATGAGGGGGGACCCAGGAGTTTGGGACGTGGGGGGGAGTAGGGTGACACGGGGGACACAGGGTGACATGGGGGGACCCAGGTGGCAGGGAGATGGGGTGGGGGTCCAAGCAGGGTGACATGGGGGGACCCAAGCATTGGGGTGCCAGGGTGGGGGGTCCAAGCAGGGTGACACGGGGGGACCCAAGCATCTGGGTGCCAGGGAGGGGGTGCAAGCAGGGTGACATGGGGGACCCAGGGTGACACAGGGGGACCCAGGCGTCCGGGAGATGGAGGGGGGACAAGCAGGGTGACATGGGGGGACCCAGGGTGACACAGGGGGACCCAGGTGTCAGGGAGATGGGGTGGGGGGTCCAAGCAGGGTGACATGGGGGGACCCAAGCATTGGGGTGCCAGGGAGGGGGTGCAAGCAGGGTGACATGGGGGACCCAGGGTGACATGGGGGGACCCAGGTGTCAGGGAGATGGGGTGGGGGGTCCAAGTGGGGTGACACAGGGGGACCCAAGCATCTGGGTGCCAGGGTGGGGGGTCCAAGCAGGGTGACACGAGGGACCCAGGGTGACACAGGGGGACCCAGGTGGCAGGGAGATGGGGTGGGGGGTCCAAGCAGGGTGACATGGGGGGACCCAGGGTGACACGGGGGGACCCAGGTGGCTGGGAGATGGGGTGGGGGGTCCAAGCAGGGTGACATGGGGGGACCCAGGTGGCTGGGAGATGGGGTGGGGGTCCAAGTGGGGTGACACGAGGGACCCAGGGTGACACAGGGGGACCCAGGTGGCAGGGAGATGGGGTGGGGGGTCCAAGCAGGGTGACATGGGGGGACCCAAGCATCGGGGTGCCAGGGTGGGGGTCCAAGCAGGGTGACATGGGGGACACAGGGTGACATGGAGGGACCCAGGTGGCTGGGAGATGAGGGGGCAGCCGGGTGAGTAGGGTGACAGGGGCGGGAACACAGGGTGACATGGGGTGACCCAGGTGTCTGGGAGCCTAGGTGGGGGGTCCAAGCAAGGTGACATGGGGGACCCAGGGTGACATGGGGTGACCCAGGTGGTTGGGAGATGGGGTGGGGGGTGCAAGCAGGGTGACATGGGGGGACCCAGGGTGACATGGGGGGACCCAGGTGGCAGGGAGATGGGGTGGGGGGTCCAAGTGGGGTGACATGGGGGGACCCAAGCATCTGGGTGCCAGGGTGGGGGTCCAAGCAGGGTGACATGGGGGACCCAGGGTGACATGGGGTGACCCAGGTGGCTGGGAGATGAGGTGGGCGGGCCCAAGCAGGGTGACATGGGGGGACCCAAGCATCGGGGTGCCAGGGTGGGGGTCCAAGCAGGGTGACACGGGGGACCCAGGGTGACACAGGGGGACCCAGGCGTCCGGGAGATGGGGTGGGGGGTTCAAGCAGGGTGACACGGGGGACCCAGGGTGACATGGGGGGACCCAGGTGTCAGGGAGATGGGGTGGGGGTCCAAGCAGGGTGACATGGGGGACCCAGGGTGACATGGGGTGACCCAGGTGGTTGGGAGATGGGGTGGGGGGTGCAAGCAGGGTGACATGGGGGGACCCAGGGTGACACAGGGGGACCCAGGTGTCAGGGAGATGGGGTGGGGGGTCCAAGCAGGGTGACACGGGGGGACCCAAGCATCTGGGTGCCAGGGAGGGGGTGCAAGCAGGGTGACATGGGGGACCCAGGGTGACACAGGGGGACCCAGGCGTCCGGGAGATGGAGGGGGGGCAAGCAGGGTGACATGGGGGGACCCAGGGTGACACAGGGGGACCCAGGTGTCAGGGAGATGGGGTGGGGGGTCCAAGCAGGGTGACATGGGGGACCCAGGGTGACACGGGGGGACCCAGGTGTCAGGGAGATGGGGTGGGGGGTCCAAGCAGGGTGACATGGGGGGACCCAAGCATTGGGGTGCCAGGGAGGGGGTGCAAGCAGGGTGACATGGGGGACCCAGGGTGACATGGGGGGACCCAGGTGGCAGGGAGATGGGGTGGGGGGTCCAAGTGGGGTGACATGGGGGGACCCAAGCATCTGGGTGCCAGGGTGGGGGTCCAAGCAGGGTGACATGGGGGACCCAGGGTGACATGGGGTGACCCAGGTGGCTGGGAGATGAGGTGGGGGGGCCCAAGCAGGGTGACCTGGGGGGACCCAAGCATCTGGGTGCGGGGGGGGGGTGCAAGCAGGGTGACATGGGGGACCCAGGGTGACACAGGGGGACCCAGGCGTCCGGGAGATGGGGTGGGGGGTTCAAGCAGGGTGACATGGGGGACCCAGGGTGACATGGGGGGACCCAGGTGTCAGGGAGATGGGGTGGGGGGTGCAAGCAGGGTGACATGGGGGGACCCAGGGTGACACAGGGGGACCCAGGTGTCAGGGAGATGGGGTGGGGGGTCCAAGTGGGGTGACACGGGGGGACCCAAGCATCTGGGTGCCAGGGAGGGGGTGCAAGCAGGGTGACATGGGGGACCCAGGGTGACACAGGGGGACCCAGGCGTCCGGGAGATGGAGGGGGGGCAAGCAGGGTGACATGGGGGGACCCAGGCTGACACAGGGGGACCCAGGTGTCAGGGAGATGGGGTGGGGGGTCCAAGCAGGGTGACATGGGGGGACCCAAGCATTGGGGTGCCAGGGTGGGGGTCCAAGCAGGGTGACATGGGGGACCCAGGGTGACATGGGGTGACCCAGGTGGCTGGGAGATGAGGTGGGGGGGCCCAAGCAGGGTGACCTGGGGGGACCCAAGCATCGGGGTGCCAGGGTGGGGGTCCAAGCAGGGTGACATGGGGGACCCAGGGTGACACAGGGGGACCCAGGCGTCCGGGAGATGGGGTGGGGGGTTCAAGCAGGGTGACATGGGGGACCCAGGGTGACATGGGGTGACCCAGGTGGTTGGGAGATGGGGTGGGGGGTGCAAGCAGGGTGACATGGGGGGACCCAGGGTGACACAGGGGGACCCAGGTGTCAGGGAGATGGGGTGGGGGGTCCAAGTGGGGTGACAAGGGGGGACCCAAGCATCGGGGTGCCAGGGTGGGGGTCCAAGCAGGGTGACACGGGGGGACCCAAGCATCTGGGTGCCAGGGAGGGGGTGCAAGCAGGGTGACATGGGGGACCCAGGGTGACACAGGGGGACCCAGGCGTCTGGGAGATGGAGGGGGGACAAGCAGGGTGACATGGGGGGACCCAGGGTGACACAGGGGGACCCAGGTGTCAGGGAGATGGGGTGGGGGGTCCAAGCAGGGTGACATGGGGGGACCCAAGCATTGGGGTGCCAGGGAGGGGGTGCAAGCAGGGTGACATGGGGGGACCCAGGGTGACATGGGGGGACCCAGGTGTCAGGCAGATGGGGTGGGGGGTCCAAGTGGGGTGACAAGGGGGGACCCAAGCATCGGGGTGCCAGGGTGGGGGGTGCAAGCAGGGTGACATGGGGGACCCAGGGTGACATGGGGGGACCCAGGCATCCAGGGGCTGGGGTGGGGGGTTCAAGCAGGGTGACACGGGGGACCCAGGGTGACAACGGGGGGACGCTGGCATCGGGGGGCTGGGGCGGGGGTCTCACCGTAGTTGAACTTGGCCGTCTGCTCCATCATGGGGACGGTCACCGCGCTGCCATCGGCCTTGTGGAAGGGCCGGGGCCGGGTGGCGGCGGGGGGGAAGGGGCTCATCCAGGCACCCTTGAAGTAGAGGGCGTTGGCCAGCACCAGGCGGGTGCTGGCACCCACCGCACCGGGGGGCAGGAGCCCCCGGATCAACCCTGCGGAGACAAGGGTGGCTCCTGGGGTCCCTTTCCGTGGTGGTGGGGGACCCAGGCATCCGGGCACCCAGCACCCCCATTCCCAAGGGACCCAGGCATCTGGGAACCCCCATTCCCAAGTGTTCCAGGCACCCAGCACCCCCATTCCCAAGGGACCCAGGCACCCAGCACCCCCATTCCCAAGGCACCCAGGCATCCGAGCACCCAGCACCCCCATTCCCAAGGGACCCAGGCATCTGGGCACCCCCATTCCCAAGGGTTCCAGGCACCCAGCACCCCCATTCCCAAAGGACCCAGGTGTCCGAGCACCCATCACCCCCAACCCAAGGGACCCAGGCATCCAGGCACCCAGCACCCCCATTCCCAAGGCACCCAGGCATCCGAGCACCCATCATCCCCATTCCCAAAGGACTCAGGCATCCGAGCACCCTCATCCCCAAGGCACCCAGGTGTCCGAGCACCCAGCACCCCCATTCCCAAGAGACCCAGCCACCCAGGCACCCAGCACCCCCATTCCCAAGGCACCCAGGTGTCCCAGCACCCAGCACCCCCATTCCCAAGGGACCCAGGCATCTGGGAACCCCCATTCCCAAGTGTTCCAGACACCCAGCACCCCCATTCCCAAAGGACCCAGGTGTCCGAGCACCCTGTCACCAAGGCACCCAGGTGTCCAAGCACCCAGCACCCCCATTCCCAAGGCACCCAGATGTCCAAGCACCCAGCACCCCCATTCCCAAGGGACCCAGGTGTCCGAGCACCCTGTCCCCAAGGCACCCAGGTGTCCAGGCACCCAGCACCCCCATTCCCAAGGCACCCAGCCACCCAGGAACCCCCATTCCCAAGCGTTCCAGGCACCCAGCACCCACATTCCCAAGTGTTCCAGGCACCCAGCACCCCCATTCCCAAAGGACCCAGGTGTCCAAGCACCCAGCACCCCCACCCCAAGGGACCCAGGCGTCTGGGCACCCCCATTCCCAAGTGTTCCAGGCACCCAGCACCCCCATTCCCAAGGCACCCTGGCACCCAGGAACCCCCATTCCCAAGGGTTCCAGGCACCCGGCACCCCCATTCCCAAGGCACCCAGATGTCCGAGCACCCAGCACCCCCATTCCCAAGGGACCCAGGCATCCGAGCACCCAGCACCCCCATTCCCAAGGCACCCAGATGTCCGAGCACCCAGCACCCCCATTCCCAAGTGTTCCAGGCACCCAGCACCCCCATTCCCAAGGCACCCAGGCATCCGAGCACACCCCCCCCCGCCCCCGCACCCCTCTGTGGGCCTCACCCCCCGTCTGCTCCTGCACCCATGCGTCGAGGAGGGCGCGGGCGCCCTCCCCCTGTCGGAAGTCGATCCTGGCCAGGCGCTGGGGGCCGAGGGTGCGGATGAAGCGGGAGGCGAAGCCGGGGGTCAGCGCCAGCCCCCGCCCCACGAAAAGCCCCTCGGCCACGGCCAGGAGGTGGCCGGGTCCCCTCAGCGCCTGGCGCAGCACCCGCAGCTCCGCCGCCACCCCTGGATCTGTGGGGTGGGGGAAACTGAGTCACGGCGTGGGGAAACTGAGTCACGGCTGGTCCCAGTCCCAGCGTCGGCATCCGTGGGTGACCCAGAGTGGGGACACCCGTGGGTGACCCGGTGTGGGGACGGGGACACCCATGGGAGACCAGGCGTGGGGATGGGGACACTTGTGGGTGACCCAGTGGGGGGACACCCATGGGAGACCCAGCGTGGGGAGGGGGACACCCATGGGAGACCTAGCGTGGGGATGAGGACACCCTTGGGTGACCCAGAGTGGGGACACCCGTGGGTGATCTGGTGGGGGACACCCATAGGAGACCCAGTGTGGGGATGGGGACACCCATGGGAGACCAGGCGTGGGGATGGGGACACTTGTGGGTGACCCAGTGTGGGGACACCTGTGGGTGACCCAGAGTGGGGATGGGGACACCCATGGGAGACCAGGCGTGGGGATGGGGACACTTGTGGGTGACCCAGAGTGGGGACACCTGTGGGTGACCCAGAGTGGGGACACCCATGGGAGACCCAGCGTGGGGATGGGGACACCCATGGGAGACCAGGCGTGGGGATGGGGACGCTTGTGGGTCACCCAGAGTGGGGACACCCGTGGGTGACCTGGTGTGGGGACACCCATGGGAGACCCAGAGTGGGGATGGGGACACCCATGGGAGACCAGGCGTGGGGATGGGGACACTTGTGGGTGACCCAGAGCGGGGACACCCATGGGTGACCCGGTGTGGGGACGGGGACACCCATGGGAGACCAGGCGTGGGGATGGGGACACTTGTGGGTGACCCAGTGGGGGGACACCCATGGGAGACCCAGCATGGGGACGGGGACACCCATGGGAGACCTAGCGTGGGGATGAGGACACCCTTGGGTGACCCAGTGTGGGGACACCCGTGGGTGATCTGGTGTGGGACACCCATAGGAGACCCAGCGTGGGGATGGGGACACCCATGGGAGACCAGGCGTGGGGATGGGGACACCCATGGGAGACCAGGCGTGGGGACACCCGTGGGTGACCTGGTGTGGGGACACCCGTGGGAGACCCAGCGTGGGGATGGGGACACCCATGGGAGACCAGGCGTGGGGACGGGGACACTTGTGGGTCACCCAGAGTGGGGACACCCATGGGAGACCTGGCATGGGGATGCATAGGGACACCCATGGGTGACCTGGTGTGGGGACACCCATGGGAGACCTAGTGTGGGGACGGGGACAGGGACACCCATGGGACATCTCGTATGGGGACAGGAAGACCCATGGGAGACCAGGCGTGGGGATGGGGACACCCGTGGGTGATCTGGTGTGGGGACACCCATGGGAGACCCCGCGTGGGGATGGGGACACCCATGGGAGACCTAGTGAGGGGACAGGGACACCCATGGGAGATCTCGTATGGGGACGGGAAGACCCATGGGAGACCAGGCGTGGGGATGGGGACACTTGTGGGTGACCCAGAGTGGGGACACCTGTGGGTGACCTGGTGTGGGGACACCCATGGGAGACCAGGCGTGGGGATGAGGACACCCTTGGGTGACCCAGTGTGGGGACACCCGTGGGAGACCTGACATGGGGATGCATAGGGACACCCGTGGGTGACCTGGTGTGGGGACACCCATGGGAGACCTAGTGTGGGGACAGGGACACCCATGGGAGATCTCGTATGGGGACGGGAAGACCCATGGGAGACCAGGCATGGGGATGGGGACACCCGTGGGTGATCTGGTGTGGGGACACCCATGGGAGACCTGGTGTAGGGATGGGGACCCCACAACCCACCCCACCATGAGGACAGGGACCCCGAGGTGTCCACCATGAGGCTGGAGATCCCACCACCCCCCCCACCATGGGGACAGGGACACCAAGGTGTCCCCCATGGGGATGGAGACCCCACCACCCACCCCACCATGGGGACAGGGACCCTGGGGTGTCCCCCATGAGGACGGGGACCCCACCACCCACCCCACCATGGGGACAGGGACCCTGGGGTGTCCCCCATGAGGACGGGGACCCCACAACCCCCCCACCATGGGGACAAGGACCCCGGGGACCCTCACCGTTGATGCTGAAGCCCATGGCAACCTCAAGCTGGTGACGGCCATGCCCGGCGGTGGCCAGCTGCAGGGCCACCAGGACAGCGGCGGCCCCGTGGGGCGCGAAGATGGCGTTGGCGTCCCCTCGGTGTCCCACCGCCTCCCGGAAGAGCCGCAGTCCGAAGTTGGCCACCAGCCGGGCCACCCGTCCTGTCACCGGTGTCCCAGCACCCACCAGGGCCACCCAGGCCAGGGCCACCAGGGTCACCAGGGCCACCCGCATCCTGGAGGGACCCAGACGTCTGGGGGTCACGCAGGTCACCGAGGTGACCCTGATGGTGACCCTGCTGCTGGTCCCGGTCCCAGTCCCGGTCCCAGTCCCAGTGCGAGTCCTGGTGCTGGTCCCAGTCCTGGTCTCAGCCCCAGTCCCGGTCCTGGTCCTGGTCCCGGTCCCAGTCCGGGTGTAAATCCCAGTCCCAATCCTGGTACTAGTCCCAGTCCTGGTACTGGTCCCAGTCCTAGTTCTAGTCCCAGTTTCAGTGCTGGTCCCAGTCCCAGTGTCAACCCCAGCCCCAGTCCTGGTGCTGGTCCCAGTCCTGATCTCAGCCCCAATTCCAGTCCCAGTGCTAGTCCCAGTCCCAGTGTCAGCCCCAGTCCCAGTCCCGGTACTGGTCCCGGTCTGGTGCTGGTCCCAGTCCAAATCCCAGTCCCGGTGCTGGTCCCAGTCCTAGTTCCAGTCCCAATCCCAGTCCTGGTGCTGGTCCCAGTGTCAGCCCCAGTCCCAGTCCTGGTGCTGGTCCCAGTCCTAGTTCCAGTCCCAATCCCAGTCCTGGTGCTGGTCCCAGTGTCAGCCCCAGTCCCAGTCCTGGTACTGGTCCCAGTCCTAGTTCCAGTCCCAATTCCAGTGCTGGTGCTGGTCCCAGTCCTGATCTCAGCCCCAATTCCAGTCCCAGTGCTAGTCCCAGTCCCAGTGTCAGCCCCAGTCCCAGTCCCGGTACTGGTCCCGGTTTGGTGCTGGTCCCAGTCCAAATCCCAGTCCCGGTGCTGGTCCCAGTCCTAGTTCCAGTCCCAGTCCCAGTCCCGGTGCTGGTCCCAGTCCCAGTGTCAGCCCCAGTCCCAGTCCTGGTGCTGGTCCCAGTCCCAGTGTCAGCCCCAGTCCCAGTCCTGGTACTGGTCCCGATCTGGTGCTGGTCCCAGTCCAAATCCCAGTCCCGGTGCTGGTCCCAGTCCTAGTTCTAGTCCCAGTTTCAGTGCTGGTCCCAGTCCCAGTGTCAACCCCAGTCCCAGTCCTGGTGCTGGTCCCAGTCCTGATCTCAGCCCCAATTCCAGTCCCAGTGCTAGTCCCAGTCCCAGTGTCAGCCCCAGTCCCAGTCCCGGTACTGGTCCCGGTTTGGTGCTGGTCCCAGTCCAAATCCCAGTCCCGGTGCTGGTCCCAGTCCTAGTTCCAGTCCCAATCCCAGTCCTGGTGCTGGTCCCAGTGTCAGCCCCAGTCCCAGTCCTGGTGCTGGTCCCAGTCCTGATCTCAGCCCCAATTCCAGTCCCAGTGCTAGTCCCAGTCCCAGTGTCAGCCCCAGTCCCAGTCCCGGTACTGGTCCCGGTCTGGTGCTGGTCCCAGTCCAAATCCCAGTCCCGGTGCTGGTCCCAGTCCTAGTTCCAGTCCCAATTCCAGTGCTGGTGCCGGTCCCAGTGTCAACCCCAGTCCCAGTCCTGGTGCTGGTCCCAGTCCTGATCTCAGCCCCAATTCCAGTCCCAGTGCTAGTCCCAGTCCCAGTGTCAGCCCCAGTCCCAGTCCCGGTACTGGTCCCGGTCTGGTGCTGGTCCCAGTCCAAATCCCAGTCCCGGTGCTGGTCCCAGTCCTAGTTCCAGTCCCAATTCCAGTGCTGGTGCTGGTCCCAGTGTCAGCCCCAGTCCCAGTGCCGGTGCTGGTCCCAGTCCTAGTTCCAGTCCCAATGCCAGTCCTGGTGCTGGTCCCAGTCCTGGTCTCGGCCCCAGTCCCAGTCCCGGTGCTGGTCCCAGTCCCACTACTAGTCCCATTCCCAGTCCCAGTCCTGGTGCTGATCCCAGTCCTGGTGCTGGTCCCAGTCCTGGTGCTGGTCCCATTCCCAGTCCTGGTGCTGGTCCCAGTCCCAGTGTCAGCCCCAATCCCAGTCCCAGTGCTGGTCCCAGTCCTGGTCTTGGCCCCAGTCCCAGTCCCGGTGCTGGTCCCAGTCCCACTACTAGTCCCATTCCCAGTCCCAGTCCTGGTGCTGATCCCAGTCCTGGTGCTGGTCCCAGTCCTAATTCCAGTCCCAATTCCAGTCCTGGTGTTGGTGCTGGTCCCAGCGTCAGCCCCAGTCCCAGTCCTGGTGCTGGTCCCAGTCCTGGTGTCAGCCCCAATCCCAGTCCCACTACTAGTCCCAGTCCCACTACTAGTCCCATTCCCAGTCCCAGTCCCATTCCCAGTCCCATTCCCATTCCCAGTCCCAGTCCCAGTCCCATTCCCAGTCCCAGTCCCAGTCCCAGTGCTGGGTCCTCCCCCAGTGCCGGTGCCCCCTTACCTGTCGGTCTCAGTCCCGGTGTCGGCCCCGCTATCGATCCCGGTGTCGCGGTGTCAGTCCCGCTGTCAGCCCTGCTCTCCGTCCGGCTGTCCCGGTCTTGGTCCCGGTCTTGGTCCTGCTGGCCCAGTATCAGCCCTGGTTTTGGTCCCGGTGTCCCAGTATCAGTCCTGGTGTTGGTCCCAGTGTGGGACCCAGTCTTGGTCCCGGTGTCCCGGTGTCCTGGGCTTAGTCCCGGTGTCCCGGGCTTAGTCCTGGTGTCCCGGTCTCACTCCCAGTCTCGGTGTCCCAGTCTCAGTCCTGGTGTCCCAGTCTCAGTCCCAGTGTCCCGGTGTCGGTCCCGGTGTCGGTCCCGGTGTCGGTGTCCCGCTGTCAGTCCCGGTGTCCTGGTGTCGGTCCCGGTGTCCTGATCTCAGTCCCGGTCTCAGCCCCAGTCTGGTTCCTGGTGTCCCAGTGCCAATCCCGGTGTCGTTCCCGGTGTCGGTCCCGGTGTCCCGGTCTTGGTGCCGGTGTCGGTGCCGGTGTCCCGGTGTCGGTCCCGGTGTCCCGGTCTTGGTGCCGGTGTCGGTGTCGGTGCCGGTGTCCCGGTCTTGGTGCCGGTGTCCCGGTGTCAGTCCTGGTGTCCCGGTGTCGGTCCCGGTGTCCTGGTCTTGGTGCCGGTGTCGGTGCCGGTGTCCCGGTGTTGGTCCCGGTCTTGGTGCCGGTGTCGGTGCCGGTGTCCCGGTGTTGGTCCCGGTGTCCCGGTGTCGGTCCCGGTGTCCCGGTCTTGGTGCCGGTGTCGGTCCCGGTGTCCCGGTGTCGGTCCCGGTGTCGGTCCCGGTGTCCCGGTCTTGGTGCCGGTGTCAGTCCCGGTGTCCCGGTGTCGGTCCCGGTGTCGGTCCCGGTGTCCCGGTGTCGGTGCCGGTGTCGGTCCCGGTGTCCCGGTGTCGGTCCCGGTGTCCCGCTCCTGTCCCCGATCCCACCCGCTGCCGCTGCTCCCGGCTCTGGGACGCGTCCGGTCCCGGCAGCGGCTTTAAAGGGCGGAGCGGGGGCGGGGGCGGGGGCGGGGGCGGGGGGTGTTTCCACTCGTGTCCCCCTTCCACGTCACCACCCGTGTCCCGTGTCCCTCCCCGTGTCCCCCGCGTCCCCCATTTCCATTTCCCCCGTGTCCCCTGTGCCCCTCCCATGTCCCCAGCGTCCCCCCCCCACCTCCTGTGTCCCCAGTGTCCCCCATGTCCCCCCACGTCCCCCATGTCCCCAATGTCCCCTGTCCCCAATGTCCCCCCGTGTCCCCCCACATCCCGTATGTGCCCCCATGTCCCCCCACATCCCCCCATGACCCCTATGTCCCCCATGACCCCCCACATCCCCTATGTCCCCCCATGTCCCCCTGTCCCCAATGTCCCCCCATCCCCAATGTCCCCCCATGTCTCCTATGTCCTGCCATGTCCCCCCCATGTCCCCCCATGTCCCCATGTCCCCCCATGACCCCTATGTCCCCCCATGACCCCCCACATCCCGTATGTCCCCCCATGTCCCCCCATCCCCAATGTCCCCCCACATCCCCTATGTCCCCCATGCCCCCCATGTCCCCATGTCCTCCATGACCCCCATGTCCCCCATGTCACCCCACATCCCGTATGTGCCCCCATGTCACCCCATGTCACCCCACATCCTCTATGTCCCCCAACATCCCCATGTCCCCCCATGTCCCCATGTCCTCCATGACCCCATGTCCCCCATGTCACCCCACATCCCCAATATCCCCATGTCACCCCACATCCCCCATGTCCCCCCCTGTCACCCCACATCCCCGCGGGTGACCATCCAGTGCGGTTACGGGGTGTGGGTGGCCTGACCGGGTGTCACAGATCTGCGGGGACCCAGGCATCCGGGCAGGGTGTCACCCCCACCCCCACCCCCACCCCCGAACCCCGGTTTCTCCCCGGGGTGACGCCAGGGCCCCTTCCTGCGGGGTGACGCGGTGGCTGTGGTGACATCGGGGGGGGGCGTTGGGAAACCCCAGGGGTGCCCGGACGCCTGGGTCCCCAGTGGGGTCAGGGAATTTGGGGGGGGGTCAGGGTGCCCGGACTCTTGGGTCCCCAGTGGGGTCAGGGAATTTGAGGGGGGGTCAGGGTGCCTGGATGCCTGGGTGCCCAATGGGGTCCCAGAGTTTGGGGGGGGGTCAGGGTGCCCGGACTCTTGGGTCCCCAGTGGGGTCAGGGAATTTGGGTGGGGGTCAGGGTGCCCGGACGCCTGGGTCCCCGATGGGGTCAGGGAATTTGGGGGGGGGTCAGGGTGCCCGGACGCCTGGGTCCCCGATGGGGTCAGGGAATTTGGGGGGGGGTCAGGGTGCCCGGACGCCTGGGTCCCCAGTGGGGTCAGGGAATTTGGGGGGGGGTCAGGGTGCCCGGATGCCTGGGTCCCCAATGGGGTCAGGGAATTTGGGGGGGGGTCAGGGTGCCCGGACTCTTGGGTCCCCAGTAGGGTCAGGGAATTTGGGGGGGGTCAGGGTGCCCGGATGCCTGGGTGCCCAATGGGGTCCCAGAGTTTGGGGGGGGGTCAGGGTGCCCGGACTCTTGGGTCCCCAGTGGGGTCAGGGAATTTGGGTGGGGGTCAGGGTGCCCGGACGCCTGGGTCCCCAGTGGGGTCAGGGAATTTGGGGGGGGGTCAGGGTGCCCGGATGCCTGGGTCCCCAGTGGGGTCAGGCAGTTTGGGGGGGGGGGTCAGGGTGCCCGGACGCCTGGGTCCCCAGTGGGGTCAGGGAATTTGGGGGGGGTCAGGGTGCCCGGACGCCTGGGTCCCCAGTGGGGTCAGGGAGTTTGGGGGGGGGTCAGGGTGCCCGGACGCCTGGGTCCCCAGTAGGGTCAGGGAATTTGGGGGGGGGTCAGGGTGCCCGGATGCCTGGGTGCCCAATGGGGTCCCAGAGTTTGGGTGGGGGTCAGGGTGCCCGGACTCTTGGGTCCCCAGTGGGGTCAGGGAATTTGGGGGGGGGTCAGGGTGCCCGGATGCCTGGGTCCCCAGTGGGGTCAGGGAATTTGGGGGGGGTCAGGGTGCCCGGACGCCTGGGTCCCCAGTGGGGTCAGGGAATTTGGGGGGGGGTCAGGGTGCCCGGACTCTTGGGTCCCCAGTGGGGTCAGGGAGTTTGGGGGGGGGTCAGGGTGCCCGGACGCCTGGGTCCCCAGTGGGGTCAGGGAGTTTGGGGGGGGGTCAGGGTGCCCGGACGCCTGGGTCCCCAGTGGGGTCAGGGAATTTGGGTGGGGGTCAGGGTGCCTGGACTCTTGGGTCCCCAGTGGGGTCAGGGAATTTGGGTGGGGGTCAGGGTGCCCGGATGCCTGGGTCCCCAGTGGGGTCAGGGAGTTTGGGGGGGGGGGGTCAGGGTGCCCGGACGCCTGGGTCCCCAGTGGGGTCAGGGAATTTGGGTGGGGGTCAGGGTGCCCGGACGCCTGGGTCCCCAGTGGGGTCAGGGAATTTGGGGGGGGTCAGGGTGCCCGGACGCCTGGGTCCCCAGTGGGGTCAGGGAGTTTGGGTGGGGGTCAGGGTGCCCGGATGCCTGGGTCCCCAGTGGGGTCAGGGAATTTGGGGGGGGGTCAGGGTGCCCGGATGCCTGGGTGCCCAATGGGGTCCCAGAGTTTGGGTGGGGGTCAGGGTGCCCGGATGCCTGGGTGCCCAATGGGGTCCCAGAGTTTGGGGGGGGGGTCAGGGTGCCTGGACTCTTGGGTCCCCAGTGGGGTCAGGGAATTTGGGTGGGGGTCAGGGTGCCCGGACGCCTGGGTCCCCAAAGGGGTCAGGGAGGGCAGTGGGTTTGGGTGGGGGTCAGGGTGCCCGGACGCCTGAGTTCTTTTCCCAGGGCTGGGTGGGGCACAGGCCCCTGGGACCCACACGTGTGGGTGCGCGTGGGGGTGGCGGCTGCCCGGACGCGTGGGTCCCTTCCCAGACGGCTCAGCAAACCCAACCCCGCCTTGGCCGGGGGCCCGGACGCCCGGGTTCCCTCGGCCGGGGGGGGGTTGGGGACACCCGGGCGTCTTGCCCGGACACCCGGGTTCCCTCGGCCGGGGGGGGTTGGGGACACCTGGGCGTCTTGCCCGGACACCCGGGTCCTTCCGAAAGACGTTTCCGGAGGTGGCGGGGAAGGGAACGGGACGGCGGCCAAACCGCCCCGGGGTAAAAATAACCCGGGCGGAAACGGTGCCAAGATGGGGCCCAACCCCCACCATGGTGTCTTCTCCACTGCCCCATAGGTCCCCCGTAGACCCACCAGTGCTCCCAGTGCCCCATAGGTCCCCCATAGACCCACCAGTGCTCCCGGTGCCCCATAGGTCCCCCATAGACCCACCAGTGCTCCCAGTGCCCCCTAGGTCCCCCGTAGACCCACCAGTGCTCCCAGTGCCCCATAGGTCCCCCGTAGACCCACCAGTGCTCCCAGTGCCCCCTAGGTCCCCCGTAGACCCACCAGTGCTCCCAGTGCCCCATAGGTCCCCCGTAGACCCACCAGTGCTTCCAGTGCCCCCTAGGTCCCCCGTAGACCCACCAGTGCTCCCAGTGCCCCATAGGTCCCCCGTAGACCCACCAGTGCTCCCAGTGCCCCCTAGGTCCCCCGTAGACCCACCAGTGCTCCCAGTGCCCCCTAGGTCCCCCGTAGACCCACCAGTGCTCCCAGTGCCCCCTAGGTCCCCCGTAGACCCACCAGTGCTCCCAGTGCCCCATAGGTTCCCCCATAGACCCACCAGTGCTCCCAGTGCCCCATAGGTCCCCTGTAGACCCACCAGTGCTCCCAGTGCCCCATAGGTCCCCCGTAGACCCACCAGTGCTCCCAGTGCCCCATAGGTCCCCCGTAGACCCACCAGTGCTCCCAGTGCCCCCTAGGTTCCCCATAGACCCACCAGTGCTCCCGGTGCCCCATAGGTCCCCCATAGACCCACCAGTGCTCCCAGTTCCCCATAGGTTCCCCCATAGACCCACCAGTGCTCCCAGTGCCCCATAGGTCCCCCGTAGACCCACCAGTGCTCCCAGTGCCCCCTAGGTCCCCCGTAGACCCACCAGTGCTCCCAGTGCCCCATAGGTTCCCCCATAGACACACCAGTGCTCCCAGTGCCCCATAGGTCCCCCGTAGACCCACCAGTGCTCCCAGTGCCCCCCCCATAGATCCCCCATAGACCCGCACCAGTGGCCCATAGATCCTCCATAGACACACCAGTGCTCCCAGTGCCCCCTAGGTCCCCTGTAGACCCACCAGTGCTCCCAGTGCCCCATAGGTTCCCCCATAGACCCACCAGTGCTCCCAGTGCCCCCCCCCAGATCCCCCATAGACCCACCAGTTCACCATCGCCCCCCTATAGACCCCCTCTGCCTCCATAGCCCCCCCAATGCCCCATAGCCCCCCTATAGACCCCCCCAATGCCCCATAGCCCCTCTATAGACCCCCCCACTGCCTCCATAGCCCCCCAATGCCCCATAGCCCCCCTATAGACCCCCCCAATGCCCCATAGCCCCTCTATAGACCCCCCACTGCCTCCATAGCCCCCCCAATGCCCCATAGCCCCCCTATAGACCCCCCCAATGCCCCATAGCCCCCCTATAGACCCCCCACTGCCTCCATAGCCCCCCCAATGCCCCATAGCCCCCCTATAGACCCCCCCAATGCCCCATAGCCCCTCTATAGACCCCCCACTGCCTCCATAGCCCCCCCACTGCCCCATAGCCCCCCTATAGACCCCCCCAATGCCCCATAGCCCCTCTATAGACCCCCCACTGCCTCCATAGCCCCCCCAATGCCCCATAGCCCCCCTATAGACCCCCCCAATGCCCCATAGCCCCCCTATAGACCCCCCCAATGCCTCCATAGAACCCCCCCAAACCCCTTTGCAGCCTCCCCCCCCCCCCCCCCAGCCCCCTATGGGGATTCTCCAGGAGCTCGTAGAGGGCTTGAGCCTGGTGGCGTCTGGGGGGGGGGTGGGGGTGGGGGGGACACGGTCACGGACCATGAGTTGTCGCCCCCCCCCCCTCCCCCCCCCCCCAAAACCTACAACCCAGAACTATGCTGGAAAATCACCTTTTCCGGTGGTTTTTTTTGCCCAAAATTGGCCATTGTGGGGGTTGGGGGGGGGGGTGGGGGGGGGAAGCAGGGAAAGGAGTAAGGGGTGAGGAATTTCCTCAGAAACCCAAATTCCCTGCTTTTCCACCCAAAAAAGGCAGCAGGAAGGGGATTATTCAACGGCGGGGACGGCGGGACGCGGGGGTGGGGGGGGGGGACTTGGTCCCGTCACGCTCAGACACGCGTGTGCTGATGGGGGGGCGCGGACACGTGTGTCAGCCACGGGGGGGGGGGTTGGGTGGGGTGGGGGGGCCGCACCCCTCCCCACGCCACCCACCCGCGTGTGCGTGTACCCACTGCACCCCACAGACGCGTCCTCACTGCAGACCCCAGCACCCCCCCCCACCCCCGCACCCAGACCCCCCCCCCCAGCACCCCCACCCCGGCACCCAGACCCCTCAGCACCCTCATCCCAGCACCCAGACACCCCAGCACCCAGACCCCCACCCCAGCACCCCCACCCCCCAGAACTGCCCCACCCCCCCAGCACCCCCCCAGCACCTCCACCGCAGCACTCAGACCCCCCCAGCACCCAGCACCCCCACCCCCGCACCCAGACCCCCACCCCAGCACTGCATTCCAGCACCCGGCCCCTCGAGGACCCCCACCCCAGCACCCAGACCCCCCCCCCAGCAGCCCCACCCCAGCACTCAGACCCCGCAGCACCCCCACCCCCAGAACGGCCCCATCCACCCAGCACCCCCCCCCGGCACCCAGACCCCTCAGCACCCTCATCCCAGCACCCAGACACCCCAGCACCCAGACCCCCACCCCAGCACCCCCACCCCAGCACCCCCACCCCCCAGAACTGCCCCACCCACCCAGACCCCCACCCCAGCACCCAGACATCCCAGCACCCAGCACCCTGACACCCCAGCACCCCCACCCCCGCACCCAGACCCCCACCCCAGCATCCAGCACCCCCAGCACCCCCCCTCCAGCACCCTGACACCCCGAGCACTCCCACCCCAGCACCCAGACCCCCCAACACCCCCAGACCCCCCCGTACCCCCACCCCAACACCCCCACCCCCAGAACTGCCCCACCCCCCCAGCACCCCCACCCCAGCACCCAGACACCCCAGCACACAGACCCCCACCCCAGCACCCTCACCCCCACCCAGCAGGCAGACACCTCAGCACCCAGACCCCCTCCCCAGACACCCCCACCCCAGCCTCCAGCACCCCCAGCACCCCCAGCACCCCCCCTCCAGCACCCTGACACCCCGAGCACCCCCACCCCAGCACCCAGACCCCCACAACACCCCCAGACACCCCAGCACCCCCACCCCAGCACCCAGACCCCCACAACACCCCCAGACCCCCCCGTACCCCCACCCCAGCACCCAGACCCCCACCCCAGCCTCCAGCACCCCCAGCACCCCCCGCACCCCCCCTCCAGCACCCTGACACCCCGAGCACCCCCACCCCAGCACCCCCACCCCCACAACACCCCCAGACCCCCCAGCACCCCCACCCCAGCACCCAGACCCCCCACCCCAGCCTCCAGCACCCCAGCACCCCCCCTCCAGCACCCAGACACCCCAGCACACAGCACCCTGACACCCCCAGCACCCCCACCCCAGCACCCAGACCCCCACCCCAGCCTCCAGCACCCCCAGCAACCCCCGCACCCCCCTCCAGCACCCTGACACCCCGAGCACCCCCACCCCAGCACCCCCACCCCCACAACACCCCCAGACACCCCAGCACCCCCACCCCAGCACCCACACCCCAGCCTCCAGCACCCCCAGCACCCCCCCTCCAGCACCCTGACACCCCAGCACACAGCACCCTGACACCCCGAGCACCCCCACCCCCACAACACCCCCAGCACCCCCACCCCTGCACCCATACCCCCACCCCAGCCTCCAGCACCCCCAGCACCCCCCGCACCCCCCCTCCAGCACCCTGACACCCCGAGCACCCCCACCCCAGCACCCAGACCCCCCAACACCCCCAGACACCCCCGTACTCCCACCCCAACACCCCCACCCCCAGAACTGCCCCACCCCCCCAGCACCCCTACTCCAGCACCCTGACCCCCCACCCCCGCATCCAGCACCCCCAGCACCCCCACCCAGCACCCTGACACCCCGAGCACCCCCACCCCAGCACCCCCACAACACCCCCAGACCCCCCAGCACCCCCACCCCAGCACCCAGCACCCCCACAACGCTCCCACCCCCGCACCCAGACCCCCACCCCAGCCTCCAGCACCCCCAGCACCCCCCCTCCAGCACCCAGACACCCCCAGCACTCCCACCCCAGCACCCAGACCCCCCAACACCCCCAGACCCCCCCGTACCCCCACCCCAACACCCCCACCCCCAGAACTGCCCCACCCCCCCAGCACCCCCACTCCAGCACCCCCAGCACCCCCACCCCAGCACCCTGACACCCCGAGCACCCCCACCCCAGCACCCAGACCCCCACCCCAGCCTCCAGCACCCCCAGCACCCCCTCCCCAGCACCCCCACCCCCCCCGCCCCCCCCGCCAGGCCCCAGCACCCCCCAAGTCCCCCAGCCCGGGGGGGGCTGACTCAGGCTGGGCTGACTCAGCCGGGGCTCGGCGCCTTCCTGTGGGGCCGGGGGGGCGCGGGGGGGGTGGAGGGGGGGTGCGGGGGGGCGGCACATCCCACCCAGCCCCCGATCCCGCACGGGTTCACCCCAAAATGGGCCCCGTACCCCAGAAACCCATAGATGCCCCCCCCGCAAAGCGTCACTGTACCCCAAACCCACGGGGACCCCCCCCAAACCCACGGGGACCCCCCCCAAACTGTCACTGCCCCCCGAAACTGAAGAGTTGCCCCCCAAAACCTCACACAAGCCCCTAAACCAGGACAGATTCGCCCCCAAACTGCACGGATGCACCCCAAAACTCACACAGCCCCCAGACCCCACGGCAGTGTCACCTCCCCCCATGGACAAGGACACTGTCACCCCACGGCGCTGCCACCCCACAGCAGTGTCACCTCCCCCCATGGACAAGGACACTGTCACCCCACGGCGCTGTCACCTCCCCCCATGGACAAGGACACTGTCACCCCACGGTGCTGCCACCCCACGGCAGTGTCACCTCCCCCCACGGACAAGGACACTGTCACCCCATGGTGCTGCCACCCCACGGCAGTGTCACCTCCCCCCATGGACAAGGACACTGTCACCCCACGGCGCTGTCACCCCACGGCGGTGTCACCTCCCCCCATGGACAGGACACTGTCACCCCACGGCGCTGCCACCCCACGGCAGTGTCACCTCCCCCCATGGACAAGGACACTGTCACCCCGTGGCGCTGCCACCCCACGGCAGTGTCACCTCCCCCCATGTACAGGACACTGTCACCCCACGGCGGTGTCACCTCCCCCCATGGACAAGGACACTGTCACCCCACGGTGCTGCCACCCCGTGGCGCTGCCACCCCACGGCAGTGTCACCTCCCCCCATGGACAAGGACACTGTCACCCCATGGCAGTGTCACCTCCCCCCATGGACAAGGACACTGTCACCCCACGGCGCTGCCACCCCACGGCAGTGTCACCTCCCCCCATGGACAAGGACACTGTCACCCCACAGCGCTGCCACCCCACGGCAGTGTCACCTCCCCCCACGGACAAGGACACTGTCACCCCATGGTGCTGTCACCCCACGGCAGTGTCACCTCCCCCCACGGACAAGGACACTGTCACCCCACGGCGGTGTCACCTCCCCCCATGGACAGGACACTGTCACCCCACGGCGCTGCCACCCCACGGCAGTGTCACCTCCCCCCATGGACAAGGACACTGTCACCCCACGGCACTGTCACCTCCCCCCATGGACAAGGACACTGTCACCCCACGGTGCTGCCACCCCGTGGCGCTGCCACCCCATGGCAGTGTCACCTCCCCCCATGGACAAGGACACTGTCACCCCACGGCAGTGTCACCTCCCCCCATGTACAGGACACTGTCACCCCACGGCGCTGTCACCCCACGGCAGTGTCACCTCCCCCCATGGACAAGGACACTGTCACCCCACGGCAGTGTCACCTCCCCCCATGTACAGGACACTGTCACCCCACGGCGCTGTCACCCCACGGCAGTGTCACCTCCCCCCATGGACAAGGACACTGTCACCCCACGGCAGTGTCACCTCCCCCCATGGACAAGGACACTGTCACCCCACGGTGCTGCCACCCCGTGGCGCTGCCACCCCACGGCAGTGTCACCTCCCCCCATGGACAAGGACACTGTCACCCCACGGCGGTGTCACCCCACGGCAGTGTCACCTCCCCCCATGGACAGGACACTGTCACCCCACGGCGCTGCCACCCCACGGCAGTGTCACCTCCCCCCATGGACAAGGACACTGTCACCCCACGGCGGTGTCACCCCACGGCAGTGTCACCTCCCCCCATGGACAGGACACTGTCACCCCACGGCGCTGTCACCCCACGGCAGTGTCACCTCCCCCCATGGACAGGACACTGTCACCCCACGGCGCTGTCACCTCCCCCCATGGACAAGGACACTGTCACCCCACGGTGCTGCCACCCCGTGGCGCTGCCACCCCACGGCAGTGTCACCTCCCCCCATGGACAAGGACACTGTCACCCCATGGCAGTGTCACCTCCCCCCATGGACAGGACACTGTCACCCCATGGCACTGCCACCCCACGGCAGTGTCACCTCCCCCCACGGACAAGGACACTGTCACCCCACGGCGCTGCCACCCCACGGCAGTGTCACCTCCCCCCATGGACAGGACACTGTCACCCCACGGCGCTGTCACCCCACGGCAGTGTCACCTCCCCCCATGGACAAGGACACTGTCACCCCACGGCAGTGTCACCTCCCCCCATGTACAGGACACTGTCACCCCACGGCGCTGTCACCCCACGGCAGTGTCACCTCCCCCCATGGACAAGGACACTGTCACCCCACGGCGCTGTCACCTCCCCCCATGGACAAGGACACTGTCACCCCACGGTGCTGCCACCCCACGGCAGTGTCACCTCCCCCCACGGACAAGGACACTGTCACCCCATGGTGCTGTCACCCCACGGCAGTGTCACCTCCCCCCACGGACAAGGACACTGTCACCCCACGGCGGTGTCACCTCCCCCCATGGACAGGACACTGTCACCCCACGGCGCTGCCACCCCACGGCAGTGTCACCTCCCCCCATGGACAAGGACACTGTCACCCCGTGGCGCTGCCACCCCACGGCAGTGTCACCTCCCCCCATGGACAAGGACACTGTCACCCCACGGTGCTGCCACCCTGTGGCGCTGCCACCCCACGGCAGTGTCACCTCCCCCCATGGACAAGGACACTGTCACCCCACGGCAGTGTCACCTCCCCCCATGGACAAGGACACTGTCACCCCACGGCAGGGTTGTCACACGGTGCTGCCACCCCACGGCGCTGCCACCTCCCCCCATGCACAAGGACACTGTCACCCCACCACAGGGCCACCCCCATGGCGTTGTCACCTCCCCCCATGAGGGCGTCCCAGTGCCCCCCACCCCTAGAGACCACCTGAGCTTGTCCCTTCGCATGCCCGTGTCCCCGCACAGGACCCCTTGTCACCCACTGGGACATATCCGCTTGGCGTGGGGGTGTGACACCCACTCGAGGAAGGGTTTGTGCCTGTCCCTCCGTTGGTGACACTCTCAGGTGGCCTCAATTACTTCTGGGCACTGGGTGGCTTCCTACCAGGAGCCGCTCCTGACCCTGGGTGGGGACATCGTGGGGACACCAGCACCCCAGAGAGTGTCACCACCATGAACCCCCCCAGCCACCATGGCCCCAAATGTGCCCAAGATGTCCCTTCCCCGTGTCCCCCCCTCTATGGGGTCTCCAAAGGGCTTGGTGGCAGCAGGGTGGGGTCATAAACGAGCGGGCAGCTGCCTCCGTCCTCTATAGGGGCTTAGGCAGGGGCTATATGGGATTGGTTGGGTCCCCGAGTCCTCTGTAGGGGATTGGGGACATATGGGATTGGCCAGGTACCCCATCGCCATCTGATGGCCCCAGCCTGGTGCCACCTTCCCAGCCCTGTGTCCCGTATGTCCCAGGCCCTGTCCTGTCCCACGTCCCATCTCCTCATCCCATGTCCCATCTCCTCATCCCATCTCCCATCTCCTCATCCCACGTCCCACGTCCTCATCCCACGTCCCACGTCCTCATCCCACGTCCCACGTCCTCATCCCATCTCCCACGTCCTCATCCCATCTCCCATCTCCTCATCCCACGTCCCATCTCCTCATCCCATGTCCCACGTCCTCATCCCATCTCCCATCTCCTCATCCCATGTCCCACATCCTCATCCCATCTCCCATCTCCTCATCCCATCTCCCATCTCCTCATCCCACGTCCCATCTCCTCATCCCACGTCCCACGTCCTCATCCCACGTCCCATCTCCTCATCCCACGTCCCATCTCCTCATCCCATGTCCCACGTCCTCATCCCATGTCCCACGTCCTCATCCCATGTCCCATCTCCTCATCCCATGTTCCACATCCTCATCCCATCCCATGTCCCACGTCCTCATCCCATGTCCCACGTCCTCATCCCATGTCCCATCTCCTCATCCCATGTCCCACATCCTCATCCCATCCCATGTCCCACGTCCTCATCCCATGTCCCACGTCCTCATCCCATCCCATGTCCCACATCCTCATCCCATGTCCCACGTCCTCATCCCATGTCCCCATTCCCATCACATCCCCGTCCCCATCCTGCTCCTGTCCCCAGCCTCGCTCCACAGCGAGGACAAGCCACGGCCAGGGTTGGTGGGGACAGAACAGGGTCTTGGAGATGCTGGGACATACGCAGAGGGGGTCTCATGGACCTTCTCTTGAGCACCCCATGACACGGCGTGTCCCGTGGGACAACGCCTCTGCTGGGAAATGGGTGTTGGCACCTGTCCTTTTGCTCCCGGCACCCGTGGCTCAGGTTTCATCCCTCCTCCGTCTCACCGCTGACCAAAGGTCCCCCGGCGTCTCTCCGTGTCCCATTCCCGCTGCACTCACGGTTGGTGGTGGATCGACGAGCCGAGCTCCCCCCCTGCCCCCGTAGCTCCGAGGTCCGGAGAGATGGGGGGTCGTCTGTGGGGTAGCCTGGCCATGGTCTGCATCTGCTTCCTGGTCATCATGAGAGGTGGGTGGTGCTGGTGCTGGGACCTCCCATCCCCCACCGTTGTGGCCTCATCAACGTGGGGGCACCCTGAGGACTGCAAGCTTGGGCACGGGGTGGGATGAGGGGGCCTCCAAGGACCCCGTGCTGCAGGTCTGGTTTTTGGCATCAAACGACCATAAATTGGGGTCTTTGGGGGTCCAGGGGTCTTTGGGAGGGAGGGGGGGTCCATGGGTCTTTGGGACCCAAGTGGGGGTCTGGGGAGTCTTGGGGGCATCTTTGGAGAACCAAGGGCAGGTCTTTGGGGGGATGTTGGTCTTTTGTGGATGTGGGTCTTTGGAGGTCCATGGGGTTTTTGGGACCCAGCTGGGGGTCTGGGGAGTCTTGGGGGCATCTTTGGAGAACCAAGGGCAGGTCTTTGGGGGGATGTTGGTCTTTTGTGGATGTGGGTCTTTGGAGGTCCATGGGGTTTTTGGGACCCAAGTGGGGGTCTGGGGAGTCTTGGGGGCATCTTTGGAGAACCAAGGGCAGGTCTTTGGGGGGATGTTGGTCTTTTGTGGATGTGGGTCTTTGGAGGTCCATGGGGTTTTTGGGACCCAACTGGGGGTCTGGGGAGTCTTGGGGGCATCTTTGGAGAACCAAGGGCAGGTCTTTGGGGGGATGTTGATCTTTTGTGGATGTGGGTCTTTGGAGGTCCATGGGGTTTTTGGGACCCAACTGGGGGTCTGGGGAGTCTTGGGGGCATCTTTGGAGAACCAAGGGCAGGTCTTTGGGGGGATGTTGGTCTTTTGTGGATGTGGGTCTTTGGAGGTCCATGGGGTTTTTGGGACCCAGCTGAGGGTCTTTAGAGGTCTGGGGGAGGTCTTTGGAGAACCCGTGGCAGGTTTTTGGGAGGATGTTGGTCTATGGTGGATGTGGGTGTTTGGGGGTCAATGGGTTTTGGGGGATGTGGGTGTTTGTGGGGCCAGGGCAGGTGCTTGACATGTAGGAGATGGTGGGAGGGCACCCATCAAGGGGGAATGGAGGCTGTCAATGCCTGTCCTGGGAAGCGGGTGGCACCCCATATGTGGACCCTGGGTGCATGTAGCCATCAGAGAACTGGGTAAAGATCCAAAGGCCCTTGTGACACCCCAATCTTCTGACCTAACCTGTGTAGATGATGCTGACCAGCACGCACCATGGGACAAAGGGCAACCAGAGAGGCAGAGTCCATCTCCCAAGACGTGGAACTGGACTCCTCATGCCCCAGAGGTGAAGCTGAACAACAGAGATGAAGGTCATCCAACAGCCACCAGCAGGAGAAACCCATTGGTCCCGGTTGAGAAGAAGGGACACACACGGATGAGGAGGACTGCTGTGTTACCGAAGGATGATGGCACTTTGGAAGAGGAGTTGGAGACTGTCTATCTACGAGAGTTCGGGACAGCAAGAGAAAAGGGCACATCAAGAACAAGACGTGCATCAGAGGATGTGGACATACTGCAGGACGGAGATATGGGGTGGAGTCTCAACAACCTGACACCAGGGAACATGGACTTGTTGGGGAAGACGGACGTATCAGAGGAAAAAATGGACATCAAAGACACATGGGACAGCAGGAGCATGCCGAGATTGACTGACAACATCTGGACATCGGGGAGCGTGGAGGGATGGGGGAACATGTCAACCACCACTGAGCCAACCACCACCATGACCACGCTGACCACAATTGTCACCACCTGGACATCGGGGAGCCCAGAGGGATCGGGGGACATGTCGACCACCACTGAGCCAGCCACCACTGTGACCATGCCGAGCACAATTGTCACCACCTGGACATCGGGGAGCCCAGAGGGATGGGGGGACATGTCAACCCCCACTGAGCCAACCACCACCATGGTCACGCCAACCACAGTTGTCACCACCTGGACATCGGGGAGCCCAGAGGGATCGGGGGACATGTCAACCCCCACTGAGCCAACCACCACCGTGACCATGCCGACCACAATTGTCACCACCTGGACATCGGGGAGCCCAGAGGGATCGGGGGACATGTCAACCCCCACTGAGCCAACCACCGCCGTGACCACACCGACCACAGTTGTCACCACCTGGACATCAGGGAGCCCAGAGGGATCGGGGGACATGTCAACCCCCACTGAGCCAACCACCGCCGTGACCATGCCGACCACAGTTGTCACCACCTGGACATCGGGGAGCCCAGAGGGATGGGGGGACATGTCGACCACCACTGAGCCAACCACCACTGTGACCATGCCGACCACAATTGTCACCACCTGGACATCGGGGAGCGTGGAGGGATCGGGGGACATGTCAACCCCCACTGAGCCAACCACCACCATGGTCACGCCGACCACAGTTGTCACCACCTGGACATCGGGGAGCCCAGAGGGATCGGGGGACATGTCAACCCCCAATGAGCCAACCACCACTGTGACCACGCCGACCACAATTGTCAGCACCTGGACATCGGGGAGCCCAGAGGGATCGGGGGACATGTCAACCCCCACTGAGCCAACCACCACCATGACCACGCCGACCACAATTGTCACCACCTGGACATCGGGGAGCCCAGAGGGATCGGGGGACATGTCAACCCCCACTGAGCCAACCACCGCCGTGACCATGCCGACCACAATTGTCACCACCTGGACATCAGGCATCCCAGAGGGATCGGGGGACATGTCAACCCCCACTGAGCCAACCACCACCATGGTCACGCCGACCACAGTTGTCACCACCTGGACATCGGGGAGCCCAGAGGGATCGGGGGACATGTCAACCTCCACTGAGCCAACCACCACCATGGTCACGCTGACCACAGTTGTCACCACCTGGACATCGGGGAGCCCAGAGGGATCGGGGGACATGTCAGCCCCCACTGAGCCAACCACCACCGTGACCACACCAACCACAATTGTCACCACCTGGACATCAGGGAGCGTGGAAGGATCGGGGGACATGTCAACCCCCACTGAGCCAACCACCGCTGTGACCACGCCGACCACAATTGTCACCACCTGGACATCGGGGAGCGTGGAGGGATCAGGGGACATGTCAACCCCCACTGAGCCAACCACCGCCGTGACCACGCCGACCACAATTGTCACCACCTGGACATCGGGGAGCCCAGAGGGATCGGGGGACATGTCAACCCCCACTGAGCCAACCACCACCGTGACCACGCCGACCACAATTGTCACCACTTGGACATCGGGGAGCCCAGAGGGATCGGGGGACATGTCAACCCCCACTGAGCCAACCACCGCCGTGACCATGCCGACCACAATTGTCACCACCTGGACATCAGGCATCCCAGAGGGATCGGGGGACATGTCAACCCCCACTGAGCCAACCACCACCATGGTCACGCCAACCACAATTGTCACCACCTGGACATCGGGGAGCCCAGAGGGATCGGGGGACATGTCAACCCCCACTGAGCCAACCACCGCCGTGACCATGCCGACCACAATTGTCACCACCTGGACATCGGGGAGCCCAGAGGGATCGGGGGACATGTCAACCCCCACTGAGCCAACCACCACCATGACCACGCCGACCACAATTGTCACCACCTGGACATCGGGGATCTTAGAGGGATCGGGCGACATGTCAACCCCCACTGAGCCAACCACCACCGTGACCACGCCGACCACAGTTGTCACCACCTGGACATCGGGGAGCCCAGAGGGATCGGGCGACATGTCAACCCCCACTGAGCCAACCACCACCGTGACCATGCCGACCACAATTGTCACCACCTGGACATCAGGGAGCCCAGAGGGATCGGGGGACATGTCAACCCCCACTGAGCCAACCACCACCGTGACCATGCCGACCACAATTGTCACCACCTGGACATCGGGGAGCCCAGAGGGATCGGGGGACATGTCAACCCCCACTGAGCCAACCACCGCCGTGACCATGCCGACCACAATTGTCACCACCTGGACATCAGGCATCCCAGAGGGATCGGGGGACATGTCAACCCCCACTGAGCCAACCACCACCATGGTCACGCCGACCACAGTTGTCACCACCTGGACATCGGGGAGCCCAGAGGGATCGGGGGACATGTCAACCTCCACTGAGCCAACCACCACCATGGTCACGCTGACCACAGTTGTCACCACCTGGACATCGGGGAGCCCAGAGGGATCGGGGGACATGTCAGCCCCCACTGAGCCAACCACCACCGTGACCACACCAACCACAATTGTCACCACCTGGACATCAGGGAGCGTGGAAGGATCGGGGGACATGTCAACCCCCACTGAGCCAACCACCGCTGTGACCACGCCGACCACAATTGTCACCACCTGGACATCGGGGAGCGTGGAGGGATCGGGGGACATGTCAACCCCCACTGAGCCAACCACCGCCGTGACCACGCCGACCACAATTGTCACCACCTGGACATCGGGGAGCCCAGAGGGATCGGGGGACATGTCAACCCCCACTGAGCCAACCACCACCGTGACCACGCCGACCACAATTGTCACCACTTGGACATCGGGGAGCCCAGAGGGATCGGGGGACATGTCAACCCCCACTGAGCCAACCACCGCCGTGACCATGCCGACCACAATTGTCACCACCTGGACATCAGGCATCCCAGAGGGATCGGGGGACATGTCAACCCCCACTGAGCCAACCACCACCATGACCACGCCGACCACAATTGTCACCACCTGGACATCAGGGAGCCCGGAGGGATCGGGCGACATGTCAACCCCCACTGAGCCAACCACCACCGTGACCACGCCGACCACAATTGTCACCACCTGGACATCGGGGAGCCCAGAGGGATCGGGGGACATGTCAACCCCCACTGAGCCAACCACCACCATGGTCACGCCAACCACAGTTGTCACCACCTGGACATCGGGGAGCCCAGAGGGATCGGGGGACATGTCAACCCCCACTGAGCCAACCACCACCATGGTCACGCCAACCACAATTGTCACCACCTGGACATCGGGGAGCCCAGAGGGATCGGGGGACATGTCAACCCCCACTGAGCCAACCACCGCCGTGACCATGCCGACCACAATTGTCACCACCTGGACATCGGGGAGCCCAGAGGGATCGGGGGACATGTCAGCCACCACTGAGCCAACCACCACCGTGACCACGCCGACCACAATTGTCACCACCTGGACATCAGGCATCCCAGAGGGATCGGGGGACATGTCAACCCCCACTGAGCCAACCACCACCATGGTCACGCCAACCACAATTGTCACCACCTGGACATCGGGGATCTTAGAGGGATCGGGCGACATGTCAACCCCCACTGAGCCAACCACCACCGTGACCACGCCGACCACAGTTGTCACCACCTGGACATCGGGGAGCCCAGAGGGATCGGGCGACATGTCAACCCCCACTGAGCCAACCACCACCGTGACCATGCCGACCACAATTGTCACCACCTGGACATCAGGGAGCCCAGAGGGATCGGGGGACATGTCAACCCCCACTGAGCCAACCACCACCGTGACCATGCCGACCACAATTGTCACCACCTGGACATCGGGGAGCCCAGAGGGATCGGGGGACATGTCAACCCCCACTGAGCCAACCACCGCCGTGACCACACCGACCACAGTTGTCACCACCTGGACATCAGGCATCCCAGAGGGATCGGGGGACGTGTCAGCCACCACTGAGTCTTCTGCCACCAGGAGCACCTTGATCGCTACAACCACTGCTGACATCACCAGCCCTACCAGCCCTCTGAACCCCGCTAGCTCTCCTAGCCCCACAGGTCCTAGTACCTCCAGAACTACCACAGCAGGCACCACAACTCCAAGCACCACCACCCCCGCTAACACTGCAATAATCCCCATCCCCCCCACTATGACCACCCCCAACACTACAACCACCGCCACAACCACCCCCAACACCCCCACCACTACAACCACCCCCTCCACCACCACCACTACGACCATCACTGCCACCACCACCGCTATGACCACCCCTACCACCACCATGACCACCACCCCCACCACCACTACGACCGTCACCCCCACCACCACCACTACGACCACCACCCCCACCACCATTACCACCACCCCCCCCACCACTACGACCACCACCCCCACCACCCCCACTACTACAACCACCACCCCCACCACCACTACGACTGTCACCCCCACCACCACCACTACGACCACCCCCACCACCCCCACCACCCCCACTACTACAACCACCCCTCCCACCACCACTACGACCATCACTCCCACCACCACCACCACCACCCCCACCACCACCACCACCACTACGACGACCACCACCACCATCCCTACCACTATCACCACCACCACCACCGCCGCGACCACCACCAGTCCAGGTGAGTCCTCCTTGCTGGCACCACCGAGCCGTGTCCCTACTCCCAGACCTTCCACCATGCCCCAAGCATTCTCCAGGTGGCTTCGTGCTCCTGGGGTTTCTCTGGGCTGTGTCACAACACCCATGTCCTGGGCTGCTGCTTCCAGGTGAATGCCAGAACGGGGCCACGTGGGATGGCATCAAGTGCATATGTCCGGGAGGGTACTCCGGCGTCTACTGTGAGGTAGCCATCTGCCAAAACGGTGGCACCTGGGCCAACGGACTTTGCCAATGCACCGAAAACTTCCAGGGCTTTGAGTGCCAGTTCGCCAAGGAGATCATCGAGGTCAAAAATGGTAGGGAGCCATCTCAAGCTGTGCTACACCTCACCGGGGCTGCTGTGGGGGGGCCACCAACCCAGGAGCTGGGCTGAGGTCACCTCAGAGGGACCAACCTGGCAATGGGGCCACCATGGAGGGACCGACCTGGGAATGGGGTTGGGGTCACCTCAGAAGGACCAACCTGGGAACGGGGTCTCCATGGAGGGACTCACCTGGTCCCCTGACCAAGGGCACCTGCGGTGGGAGGGGGATGCCAAGGTCTATTGCTTATGGGTCTCCTTCTGCTTGGCGAAGTGACGGTGAATGCGACAGTGGAGATGAAGACGAAGGTCGAAAACAGGAATTTCACAGAAGACCTCAGAAATAAGTCCTCTGCAGCTTTCAAGGACTTTGAGAAGGACTTCAAGGAGAAGGTCAGGGCGCAGCGATGCCAGGGGCAGGGGGGGGGTATTCGGGGCGTGACCAGGCTGGTGCCCGAATCACCCCATGGCTTCTTTTTGTCTTCCAGATGAGGGAGGTTTACAAGCATATAGAGGGCTACCAAGATGTGGTGATCCATGAACTGACGTGAGTGCCCACCAGGGGCCGGGTGGTGTGTCCTCATGGGGTACTGACGGGTCCATCTGCTCCGGCAGGCTGATCTGGGGTGAAGGGACCCATGGGGGTCAATTCAAGGTGATGCTCTCCAAGGATGGGGCATCCACATCCCTCCAAGCCATGTTCTGTCCCTGGGGCTCCTCCAGGATGGTCCAACCCCGTGTAATGGTGGCCATGCTGTCCCTTAACACTGGGGACCCCAAACTGGTCCCCACTGAGGACTGGGGACCGCAGCCTAGCCCTGCTGAGCCACTGGAGCCCCTTCTCCTCGCAGCCAGGGCAGCATCGTGGTGAACTACACGGTCCTCCTGAAGGTGCTCGCCAGCCTCACGGCCAACAAGACGGTGGAGAGCATCTCCACGAACCTCGTCAGCGCCGTCAACGACTACACGGGCTGCAACGAGAGCTGTCAAGGAAGCGACTGTGAGTGATGATAGTGGTTGCCCCCCACACGTCAGCTGGCAGCAGGGCAAGGTCCTTGTTGGGGGGTTGAGCCCAAGGGCGCCCACCAGCAGCTGCTCTCCCCATCCCAGGTGCTTTCTGTTTCAACGCTGCCTTCACCAACGTCACCAGCTACGGGGTGCAAGAGGTTGAAACAAGTAAGTGAGCCCACAGGTCGCTCATCCCCACCCCAGCACCCCCCAAACCACGTCCCTGCGCACCCTGAACCGTGCCCCTCCACCCTTAGGTCTGTGCAACGGGCACATCCCGGAGGATTTCAAGTCCTACTACTCCCCACTCGTCACCGCCACCGGCGTCCTCTGCATCACCAGATGTGACAGACGATCTGCCGACCCTTACCCCTGCATCCATGGCACGTGCACTGTGACACGCTCGGGACCACAGTGCGAGTAAGCACCCAGTTGTGCATCCACACCCCCCCCCCCCAAAATGGGTGCCCCCCTGGGTTTGGGGTGAAGCCGGCATCACTCTCACCCCATGGACATCCCCACCAGGTGCTCGGAGCAGTCGGCGTTCTGGTACCAAGACAGGGCCTGCAGCTCACGGGTCAGCAAGGTGGGGGTGGCCGTAGGGGTTCCGGTGGCCGGGTTGGTCGTAGCCATTGCCATCTTCACCGTCTTCCTGGTGCGGGCTCGGAGGCAGAAGGAAGAGTACAGGCAAGTGCACCGCGGGGGGTGGGGGGTGGGGACCGTGCCCGGTTCTCATCCGTCTCCGTCCCATCACGCAGGGATAAGCTGACCTCCCGCTCGGAGCTCTACTGCAGCACGGACGAGAGCTGGCCCGGCTCCCAGGGCTTCGCCGCCAGCAACCAGGCAGCTAAGTGGGAAGGTAGGGGGCTGGTGGGTGGGTGGATGGCCGTGGGCTGGCGGGGCGGCGGCACCCGGGGAGCCGCTGGGGTCCCACGCCACCTCTTCTTCCACCCTGCAGACGTAGAGTCCCCCAGCACCACCTACATCAACCTGGAGACAGTGGACACCTCGCAGAAGGTGGGCACCACGTCCCCAGGACCCTGACGCTGTCCCACCACCCGCGGCAGCGGGGACAACCCCCCCATCTCACCCCCATCTCTCCTTCCTCCTAGATCCACATCCAGCGACCATCCAACATAGTCATCCCCTGAGTGGAGCCACCCAAGAGCCAGCGGCGAGCAGAGGGGTACATGTGGACACGGGGGTGGGTGGGGGTCTTGGGGTGGCAGGGACCGGGAAATCCACCGTCCTCTTCCTCCCTGTGTGGCTGTTTACAACCGCGCTTTGTATAGTTGAATAATACTAATTTTATTGTCCCCTGCCTGTTGCCTCATACTGTCGGGGACACACGAGGTGGTCCCGTGCCCCGAGGTGGGGATGTGGGCTTGGCCGAAGGATGGGGCGGGTGGTGGGATGCAAATCACGCCAAAACCACCCTCAAAACAGGAAGGGCAAACATTTGGGACCAGTTGATTGCTGAGTGAGGCATAGCCATGGGATCACCCCAAAGGGGCAAGTCCGATGGGTGACGCACATGGGAGAATTTGTCCTTGTCCCCACCCCTGGGGTTAAATATCGGCCCCGAGGTTCATCCACACCTCCTTCCCACCCTCCCCACGGGGAGGGGACAAAGGGCCGTGGGGTGGAGGGCAGCTGTGGTGGCTTTGAGGGGGGACGTTGAGGGGGTCCCAAGGTGGTACCACTCAGATGGACGGTAGGAACATTGAGGGGGTCCCAAGGTGGAACCACCCATGGTACTCATGTGTGGTGGGTTGACCTGGGCTGGACACCAGGTGCCCACCAAAGCTGCTCTCTCACTCCCCTTCCTCAGCTGGACAGGGGAGAGAAAACGTAACGAAGCACTTGTGGGTGGAGGTAAGGCCAGGGAGATCCCTCAGCAATTACTGTCACGGGCAAAACAGACTCGACTTGGGGAAATTAGTTTAATTTAGTACCAATCAAAACCAGAGTAGGGTAAGGAGAAAGAAAAACCGAATCTTTAAACACCTTCCCCCCGCCCCTCCCTTCTTCCCAGGCTTAACTTTACTCCCGAGTTTCTCTACCTCCTCCCCAAGCGGCGCCGGGGGACGGGGAATGGGGGTTGCGGTCAGTTCCTCACACGTTGTCCCTGCTGCTCCGTCCTCCTCGGGGGGAGGACTCCTCACACCGCCCCTGCTCCAGCGTGGGGTCCCTCCCGCGGGTTGCCAGGTCCTGCCGGGATCCTGCTCCAGCGTGGGCTTCCCACGGGGTCACAGCCTCCTTCGGGCATCCACCTGCTGGGGCGTGGGGTCCTCCAGGGGCTGCAGTGGCTATCTGCTCCTACTGTGGACCTCCACGGGCTGCAGTGGCTATCTGCTCCACCGTGGACCTCCACGGGCTGCAGTCAATATCTGCTCCACGTGGACCTCCACGGGCTGCAGTGGATATCTGCTCCACTGTGGACCTCCACGGGCTGCAGTGGATATCTGCTCCTACCGTGGACCTCCATGGGCTGCAGTCAATATCTGCTCCACCATGGACCTCCATGGGCTGCAGTCAATATCTGCTCCACCGTGGACCTCCATGGGCTGCAGTGGATATCTGCTCCACCGTGGAAATCCATGGGCTGCAGTGGATATCTGCTCCACCGTGGACCTCCATGGGCTGCAGTGGATATCTGCTCCACCATGGACCTCCGCGGGCTGCAGTCAATATCTGCTCCACCGTGGACCTCCGCGGGCTGCAGTCGATATCTGCTCCACTGTGGACCTCCGCGGGCTGCAGTCGATATCTGCTCCACCGTGGACCTCCATGGGCTGCAGTCGATATCTGCTCCACCGTGGACCTCCGCGGGCTGCAGTCGATATCTGCTCCACTGTGGACCTCCGCGGGCTGCAGTCGATATCTGCTCCACCGTGGACCTCCGCGGGCTGCAGTCGATATCTGCTCCACCGTGGACCTCCGCGGGCTGCAGTTGATATCTGCTCCACCGTGGACCTCCGCGGGCTGCAGTGGATATCTGCTCCACCGTGGACCTCCGTGGGCTGCAGTCGATATCTGCTCCACCGTGGACCTCCACGGGCTGCAGTGGATATCTGCTCCACCGTGGACCTCCGTGGGCTGCAGTGGATATCTGCTCCACCGTGGACCTCCATGGGCTGCAGTGGATATCTGCTCCACCGTGGACCTCCATGGGCTGCAGGGGACAGCCTGCCTCACCATGGTCTTCACCACGGCTGCAGGGGAATCTCTGCTCCGGCGCCTGGAGCACCTCCTCCTCCTCCTTCCTCAGTGACCTTGGTGTCTGCAGAGTTGTTCCTCTCACATATTCTCACGTGTCTCTCCAGCTGCTGTTGCGCAGCAGGTTTTTCCTGTTCTTAGGTACGTTATCCCAGAGGTGCTACCACCGTCACTGATTGGCTCAGCCTTGGCCAGCAGCGGGTCCCTGTCGGAGCCGGCTGGCATTGGCTCTATGGGACATGGGGGAAGTTTCTAGCAGCTTCTCACAGAAACCACCCCTGTAGCCCCCCCGCTACCAAACCCTTGCCCGGCAAACCCAATACACCATGGCTGGTGGGAACATTGAGGGGGTCCCAAGGTGGAACCACCCATGGATGGTAGGACATGCCAGGAAGGAAAGGGGGTCTGGGGTCACCCCTCTGAGCATCGCCTCCGCCCCATGCAGGTATCCTTGGGGGTTGTCACCCTGGGGTCACCGCTGTTCCCACGGAGGGGTGGGGAAGGCGGAAGCACGCCCAAGCTCGCATGCTTGTAGGCGTGTAGACTTGGGAAGGGGGCAAGAGACCGATACCGCCCCTTTTGCCACCCTTGTTGGGGGTGACATCCCCACACCACCCCCACACCCACCCAGGACCCCCACCCTGCTGCCCACCGCCCCCTGCTGCCCACGGGGACCCTCCTACCCCACACCAAGACCTGCCAGGTAGGACTGGGGCCACACCTGACCACACCCCCAGGCTATTTTCTGCAGCGCTTGGACATTGTGTCCCCCCCCCCCCCCCCCCCAGCTGCCAAGTAAGGTGGGAAAAAAAAAAAAAGTTGCTAATTTTAGCACTCAAGGACAGGACCTGCGTGAATTGGCCGGGGGCCCAAGCGATGGCATGCGAGCTTGGGCATGCTTCCACCTCAACTTGCCCCTTTGGGGTGATCCCATGGCTATGTCTCACTCAACAATCAACTGGTCCCAAATGTTTGCCCTTCCTGTTTTGAGGGTGGTTTTGGCGTGATTTGCATCCCACCACCCGCCCCATCCTTCGGCCAAGCCCACATCCCCACCTCGGGGCACGGGACCACCTCGTGTGTCCCCGACAGTATGAGGCAACAGGCAGGTGACAATAAAATTAGTATTATTCAACTATAAAAGCGCGGTTGTAAACAGCCACGCAGGGAGGCAGGTTCCAGTGGGTTTCTTGGAGGATCCCAATCCCCAACCTCCACCCTGGGCCAGATCCTGGGGGACAGGGACCCTGCCCACGACGCGTCACCACCACAGCTGCCTGGACGGGCCCTGGTACCCGGCAGCCGCTGCCAGAGCCACATCTGCAAAGTGGGGCTGGGGCAGGGACCAACCCTCCTCATCCTGCTCATCCTTTGCATCATCCTCACGGTCAAGATTTGGGTCCGGGGGTCACAGCTGGGGTCTTGGGGGTCAAAGGGTCAGCTTGGAGGGGGATTCCCAAGGCCATGCCGCCAGCCAGGGCTGGAAACGATGAGGGAAGACGCACAGAATCACAGAATCGTATAGGTTGGAAAAGACCTTTAAGATCATCGAGTCCAACCGTAAACCTAACACTGCCCAGCCCACCACTACACCATGTCCCTGAGCACCTCACCCAAACGTCCTTTAAATACCTCCAGGGATGGTGACTCAACCCCTTACCTGGGCAGCCTGTTCCAGTGCTGGACAACCCTTTCAGTGAAGAAAAATTTCCTAATATCCAGTCTAAACCTCCCCTGGCGCAACTTGAGGCCATTTCCTCTGGTCCTATCACTTGGGACCTGGGAGAAGAGACCGACCCCACCTCTCTACACCCTCCTTTCAGGCCGTTGTAGAGAGCGATGAGGTCTCCCCTCAGCCTCCTTCTCTCCAGGCCGAACAACCCCAGGTCCCTCAGCCGCTCCCCATCAGCCTTGTGCTCCAGACCCTTCCCCAGCTCCGTTGCCCTTCTCTGGACACGCTCCAGCCCCTCAATGTCTCTCTGGGAGTGGGGGGCCCAACACTGAACACAGCATTCTAGGTGCGGCCTCACCAGTGCCGAGTACAGGGGCAAGATCGCTTCCCTACTCCTGCTGGCCACGCTATTTTTGATACAGGCCAGGATGCCGTTGGCTTTCTTGGCCACCTGGGCACACTGCTGGCTCATATTCAGCCGGCTGTCGACCAACACCCCCAGGTCCTTCTCTGCCAGGCAGCTTTCCAGCCACTCTTCCCCACGCCTGTAGCGTTGCATGGGGTTGCTGTGGCCCAAGTGCAGGACCTGGCACTTGGCCTTGTTGAACCTCATACAATTGACCTCGGCCCATCGATCCAGCCTGTCCAGGTCCCTCTGCAGAGCCTTCCTACCCTCCAGCAGATCAACACTCCCACACAACTTGGTGTCATCTGCAAACTTACTGAGGGTGCACTCGATCCCTTCGTCCAGATCATTGATAAAGACGTTAAACAGAACTGGCCCCAACACCGAGCCCTGGGGAACACCGCTTGTGACCGGCCGCCTACTGGAGTAAACTCCATTCACCACCACTCTTTGGGCCCGGCCCTCAGCCAGTTCTTTACCCAGTGAAGAGTACACCCGTCCAAGCCATGAGCAGCCAGTTTCTCCAGGAGAATGCTGTGGGAAACCGTGTCGAAGGCTTTACTGAAGTCTAGATAGACAACATCCACAGCCTTTCCCTCATCCACCAGGCGGGTCACCTTGTCATAGAAGGAGATCAGGTTGGCCAAGCAGGACCTGCCTTTCCTGAACCCATGCTGGCTGGGCTTGATCCCTTGGTTATCCTCTACATGCCATGTGATGGCACTCAGGATGATCTGCTCCATCAGCTTCCCCGGCACCGAGGTCAGGCTAACAGGCCTGTAGTTCCCCGGGTCCTCCTTCCGGCCCTTCTTGAAGATGGGCGTCACATTCGCTAATCTCCAGTCAGCAGGGACCTCCCCAGTTAGCCAGGACTGCTGGGAAATGATGGAAAGGGGCTTGGTGAGCACATCTCCCAGTTCCTTCAGCACTCTTGGGTGGGTCTCATCAGGCCCCATAGACTTGTGAGTGTCTAAGTGGTGCAGCAGGTCACTCACCGGCGGCAAACGTGACAAAAACGTAACCTGGCGCAAACGTGACCGGAGGAGGAAGAAATTCAGCAAAATCCTTGTTTGCAAAACGCGGGTGGGGAGGAACACGCTGCCGACACCTGCCCGTCCAGAAATACAATAAAACTTTATCCTCTGCCACGACAAAGTATTATCCACCCCTCCCACCACCCCTGGCATCAGCCGGAGAATTACAGGTGTTTGTTTTCTGGGTGGAAAACGGCCCTTTCCTCGATCGCTTGTGTGCGCAGAGTGGGGGGGTTGGGAAAAGCGGGAGGAGGGTGGCCAACAATCTGTGGGTAGGACTTGGGGTGGGGGGGGTGCAGGGGGTCTCCATTTTCCCCACTGGTGACGTGCGATGGGTAGCGCTGGGGTGCTGCCCGTCCCGATCTCGGGGGGATGCAGCGCCGAGCCCCCCCAGCCTGGGGGTTGGTTTTGGCTTCACCCCCACCTTAGGCAAATGATACCCAGCGATGTCGCAATGGGTCTCAACAACCACGAGCGGTTTTGGGAGAGCCTTGGCAACTCAACCGCTGCGGATCATCAAAGGGGGTGCACGGTTTGGTCCCTGCCCACCGCGGGGCAAAGGTCTTCCCTTGCTGCTCCTTGCCGGCATTCTGCCTGCGCCGAGCGGGGTTCGGGCTCTGGGATGCTGCCGGCGTGGGATCGGTGAAGGGGAAGATGAAGGTTTCCGTCTTTCCTCTGCCCTTCTTCCTCCTCCTCCTCCTCCCTGGAGCCAGAATGGGTGAGTAGGGCTGGGGGGCCTTTCCTTGACTGTTTTGGGGGGGACAGAGGGGGTGCCACAGGGTGGGAGAGGGCTGCCATCTCCTCCTGGGTTTCTCCATGGGGTCCCCCTGCAAAGGGGCAGCTTTGTCCCCCACCACCTCCATCCCCTCGCCAAAAAACCCCTCTCTCCAAGCTCCCATCTCCCCCAACCACGGGGGTCCACGAGGTTGGGTCGGGGGTGCAAGCCAGCCCCCCACCATGGGCTGGTGTCCCCAGACGGGTGACACTTTGTGTCTGCCCACAACCTTGTCCGGTCCCACCACCGGGACATGGCTGCAGCTCTGGACCCGACCCAAAGTGCCCCCCCAACAACCCACCCACCCAAGAGCCGCCCTCCCCCCATCACCACCCCCCTCCCACCCCGCTCCTGCTCCAGCTTTTCACCGGTCACCCACCCCCATCCTCCCCTCCTGCACCCGCTGCACCGCAGCCGGCGGCCACCGACGCCAATTCACCCCCTGCCCGCATCCCCCCCCGGCCAAGCACAGCGGCTGGCGTGCTCCGGAGCTTTTAAACCTCGTTAAGAGCAGGGACGAGGGTGAGCTGATTGCATAAGGGAGGCTCATTTAGGAGAAAGGCAGCAGGAGAACGTCAATTCAGAGCAAAAGGCTGCAAAGATGGGTTTTTTTAAAATTTTGGGGTTTGTTTGGGGGATTGTTTCAGCTCAAACCAGCTTGAAGAAGCTGGGGAATTTCAGAGGGATAATTTCCCAAGAAAAAACGTGATTTGAAGCACACCATGCCCATGGTGGGGAGGGGGTCTCCCCATCGCCCTCCTCCCCGTGACGGGATGACCCATGCTCAAGGTGGTCGCGTTCGTTAACCCCTACCCCGGCAGGCGCTCCCGGTCTCATACGCCGCATCCTCGGCATGAGCCCGCACCCCGCTATCGGTGACGCGGGTTTCCTTGCGCCGTACGTGCTGCCCGACCATGTGAGAAGTTTCACCACTTTCCTTGGAAAGGGAAAGCCTGGGAGATGCCGGGGGAAAGGAAAGGACATGGATAAGGTCCAAGCCCATGAGGATCAGCTGTAAAGGAAACTCCTTCTGATAAGGAAGCTCATTCTGGGGTGGAGAACAGCCAAGGGGTGCTTTGGGGTGGGAACTGCTGGTGGGATGGCAGTGGGGTCAGCGCCCCAACCTCGGGGGGACACAGCACCCATGGCAGCAGTGCATGCACAGGGAGAGAGAGGAGGACAAAGTTCTCCCTCTCCCCAGCCCCGAGGAACCCCGTCCTTCTGCACCCACACGTGCCTCAGCCGCAACTCCTTCACAGCAACCCCTCGGCTGCCCGAGAGCACTGCTGAAAACACAACACACACCTCCACAGCCACCACAGCCACCAGGGACCCGGCCGGCACCACAACCCTGATACGGCCACCACCACCTCTGCACCCACCAAAGCCATGACCACCTCTGCACCCACCACAGACACCAGAACTTGTGCTCTCTCCACAGCCTCCAACACGACCACAACCACCAGGACCACCAGCACCTCTACTCCCACCAGAACAACCTCCAACACCTCTGCACTCAACATGACAGCCACGAACACCTCTGCAGTATCCACCTTGCCCAACACCACATCTGCATCCACCGTGGATACCAGAACCTCTGCAATCACCATCATGCCCACCAGCTCCTCTGCAACCACAACAGACTCCAGCACGTCTGCTATGACAATTGACACCGACAACTCTACAACCACCATCGACACCAGCACCTCTGCACCCACCATGACAGCCACCACCACCTCTGCACCCACCATAATGCCCACCAGCACCTCTGCACCCACCGCCACGGACACCACCACCTCTACACTATCCACCATGGCCACCACCACCTCTCAAAACCCCATGCCAACCACCATCTCCACAAACACCATGCCCACCAACACCCCTACAATTTCCCAAAACACCACCACCTCTACAACTTCAACGGCCACCAGCACCTCTCAAACCTCCAAGGCCACCAGCACCTCTGAAGCCTCCTCTGCCACCGCCAGATCTACACCCACTATGTCAGCCAGCAACTCAGAAACCACCACGCCCACGAGTGACTCTACAAAAACCCCCACGTCCAGCACCTCTGCAACCACCACGGACACCAGCATCTCTGAAGCCTCCATGGCCACCACCACCTCTGCAAGCTCCACGGACAGCACCACCTCTAAAACCTCCATGCGCACCAGCACCTCTGAAGCCTCCTCTGCCACCACCACCTCTACACCCACTATGTCAACCACCATCTCCACAACCACCATGCCCACGAGCGAATCTACAACCACCAAAACCGTCAGCACCTCTGCAAGCTCCACAGAAACCAGCACCTCTGAAACCGCCATGGACACCAGCCCCTCTGCAGCCGCCATGACAGCCTCTAGCACCTCTGCACCCATCATGACTGCCACCATCACCTCGGCAGCATCCACCTTGCACACCAGCACATCTGCATCCACCGTGCATACCAGCACCTCTGCAACCACCATGATGTCCACCAGCACCTCTGAACCCACCATGATGCCCACCAGCACTTTAACAACCACCGTGGATACCAACACCTCTGCAACCACCACGGCCACCACTACCTCCGCACCAATCATGACAGCCTCTAGCACCTCTGCACCCATCAAGACCACCACCATCACCTCTGCAGCATCCACTACGCCCACCAGCACCTCTACATCCACCGTGCATACCAGCACCTCTGCAATCACCATCATGCCCACCAGCTCCTCTGCAACCACAACAGACTCCAGCACGTCTGCTATGACAATTGACACCGGCACCGCTACAACCACCATCGACAACACCACCTCTGCACCCACCATGACAGCCACCACCACCTCTGCACCCACCATAATGCCCACCAGCACCTCTGCACCCACCGCCACGGACACCACCACCTCTACACTATCCACCATGGCCACCACCACCTCTCAAAACCCCATGCCAACCACCATCTCCACTAACACCATGCCCACCAACACCCCTACAATTTCCCAAAACACCACCACCTCTACAACTTCAACGGCCACCAGCACCTCTCAAACCTCCAAGGTCACCACCACCTCTGAAGCCTCCTCTGCCACCGCCATATCTACACCCACTATGTCAGCCAGCAACTCAGAAACCACCATGCCCACGAGTGACTCTACAAAAACCCCCACGTCCAGCACCTCTGCCACCACCACGGACACCAGCATCTCTGAAGCCTCCATGGCCACCACCACCTCTGCAAGCTCCACGGACAGCAGCACCTCTACAACCTCTATGCACACCAGAACCTCTGAAGCCTCCTCTGCCACCACCACCTCTACACCCACTATGTCAACTACCATCTCTACAACCACCATGCTCACGAGCGAATCTACAACCACCACAACCGCCAGCACCTCTGCAAGCTCCACAGAAACCAGCACCTCTGAAACCGCCATGGACACCAGCCCCTCTGCATCCGTCATGACAGCCTCTAGCACCTCTGCACCCATCATGACTGCCACCATCACCTCGGCAGCATCCACCTTGCACACCAGCACATCTGCATCCACCGTGCATACCAGCACCTCTGCAACCACCATGATGTCCACCAGCACCTCTGAACCCACCATGATGCCCACCAGCACTTTAACAACCACCGTGGATACCAGCACCTCTGCAACCACCATGGCCACCACTACCTCCGCACCAATCATGACAGCCTCTAGCACCTCTGCACCCATCAAGACCACCACCGTCACCTCTGCAGCATCCACTACGCCCACCAGCACCTCTACATCCACCGTGCATACCAGCACCTCTGCAATCACCGTGATGCCCACCAGCTCCTCTGCAACCACAACAGACTCCAGCACATCTGCTATGACAATTGACACCGGCACCTCTACAACCACCATCGACACCAGCACCTCTGCACCCACCATGACAGCCACCACCACCTCTGCACCCACCGCCACGGACACCACCACCTCTACACTATCCACCATGGCCACCACCACCTCTCAAAACCCCATGCCAACCACCATCTCCACAAACACCATGCCCACCAACATCCCTACAATTTCCCAAAACACCACCACCTCTACAACTTCAACGGCCACCAGCACCTCTCAAACCTCCAAGGCCACCAGCACCTCTGAAGCCTCCTCTGCCACCGCCATATCTACACCCACTATGTCAGCCAGCAACTCAGAAACCACCACGCCCACGAGTGACTCTACAAAAACCCCCACGTCCAGCACCTCTGCAACCACCACGGACACCAGCATCTCTGAAGCCTCCATGGACACCACCACCTCTGCAAGCTCCACGGACAGCAGCACCTCTACAACCTCCATGCGCACCAGCACCTCTGAAGCCTCCTCTGCCACCAACACCTCTACACCCACTATGTCAACCACCATCTCCACAACCACCATGCCCACGAGCGAATCTACAACCACCACAACCGTCAGCACCTCTGCAAGCTCCAAAGAAACCAGCACCTCTGAAACCTCCACGAACACCAGCCCCTCTGCAACCACCATGACGGACATCACCACCTCTACACTATCCAACATGGCTACCACCACCTCTCAAAACCCCATGCCAACCACCATCTCCACAAACACCATGCCCACCAACATCCCTACAATTTCCCAAAACACCACCACCTCTACAACTTCAACGGCCACCAGCACCTCTCAAACCTCCAAGGTCACCAGCACCTCTGAAGCCTCCTCTGCCACCACCACCTCTACACCCACTACGTCAACCACCATCTCTACAACCACCATGCCCACGAGCGAATCTACAACCACCACAACCGCCAGCACCTCTGCAAGCTCCACAGAAACCAGCACCTCTGAAACCGCCATGGACACCAGCTCCTCTGCATCCGCCATGACAGCCTCTAGCACCTCTGCACCCATCATGACTGCCACCATCACCTCGGCAGCATCCACCTTGCACACCAGCACATCTGCATCCACCGTGCATACCAGCACCTCTGCAACCACCATGATGCCCACCAGCACCTCTGAACCCACCATGATGCCCACCAGCACTTTAACAACCACCGTGGATTCCAGCACCTCTGCAACCACCACGGCCACCACTACCTCCGCACCAATCATGACAGCCTCTAGCACCTCTGCACCCATCAAGACCACCACCATCACCTCTGCAGCATCCACCTTGCACACCAGCACCTCTACATCCACCGTGCATACCAGCACCTCTGCAATCACCATCATGCCCACCAGCTCCTCTGCAACCACAACAGACTCCAGCACGTCTGCTATGACAATTGACACCGGCACCTCTACAACCACCATCGACACCAGCACCTCTGCACCCACCATAATGCCCACCAGCACCTCTGCACCCACCGCCACGGACACCACCACCTCTACACTATCCACCATGGCCACCACCACCTCTCAAAACCCCATGCCAAACACCATCTCCACTAACACCATGCCCACCAACATCCCTACAATTTCCCAAAACACCACCACCTCTACAACTTCAACGGCCACCAGCACCTCTCAAACCTCCAAGGTCACCACCACCTCTGAAGCCTCCTCTGCCACCGCCAGATCTACACCCACTATGTCAGCCAGCAACTCAGAAACCACCATGCCCACGAGTGACTCTACAAAAACCCCCACGTCCAGCACCTCTGCAACCACCATGGACACCAGCATCTCTGAAGCCTCCATGGCCACCACCACCTCTGCAAGCTCCACGGCCACCAGCACCTCTCAAACCTCCAAGGTCACCAGCACCTCTGAAGCCTCCTCTGCCACCACCACCTCTACACCCACTATGTCAACCACCATATCCACAACCACCATGCCCACGAGCGAATCTACAAGCACCACAACCGCCAGCACCTCTGCAAGCTCCACAGAAACCAGCACCTCTGAAACCGCCATGGACACCAGCCCCTCTGCATCCGCCATGACAGCCTCTAGCACCTCTGCACCCATCATGACTGCCACCATCACCTCGGCAGCATCCACCTTGCACACCAGCACCTCCGCATCCACCGTGCATACCAGCACCTCTGCAACCACCATGATGTCCACCAGCACCTCTGAACCCACCATGATGCCCACCAGCACTTTAACAACCACCGTGGATACCAACACCTCTGCAACCACCACGGCCACCACTACCTCCGCACCAATCATGACAGCCTCTAGCACCTCTGCACCCATCAAGACCACCACCATCACCTCTGCAGCATCCACTACGCCCACCAGCACCTCTACATCCACCGTGCATACCAGCACCTCTGCAGTCACCATCATGCCCACCAACTCCTCTGCAACAACAACAGACTCCAGCACATCTGCTATGACAATTGACACCGGCACCTCTACAACCACCATCGACACCAGCACCTCTGCACCCACCACGACAGCCACCACCACCTCTGTACCCACCATAATGCCCACCAGCACCTCTGCACCCACCGCCACGGACACCACCACCTCTACACTATCCACCATGGCCACCACCACCTCTCAAAACCCCATGACAACCACCATCTCCACTAACACCACGCCCACCAACACCCCTACAATTTCCCAAAACACCACCACCTCTACAACTTCAACGGCCACCAGCACCTCTCAAACCTCCAAGGTCACCAGCACCTCTGAAGCCTCCTCTGCCACCGCCATATCTACACCCACTATGTCAGCCAGCAACTCAGAAACCACCATGCCCACGAGTGACTCTATAAAAACCCCCACGTCCAGCACCTCTGCAACCACCACGGACACCAGCATCTCTGAAGCCTCCATGGCCACCACCACCTCTGCAAGCTCCACGGACAGCACCACCTCTACAACCTCTATGCGCACCAGAACCTCTGAAGCCTCCTCTGCCACCACCACCTCTACACCCACTATGTCAACCACCATCTCCACAACCACCATGCCCACGAGCGAATCTACAACCACCACAACCGTCAGCACCTCTGCAAGCTCCAAAGAAACCAGCACCTCTGAAACCTCCACGAACACCATCCCCTCTGCAACCACCATGACGGACATCACCACCTCTACACTATCCACCATGGCCACCACCACCTCTCAAAACACCATGCCAACCACCATCTCCACAAACACCATGCCCACCAACATCCCTACAATTTCCCAAAACACCACCACCTCTACAACTTCAACGGCCACCAGCACCTCTCAAACCTCCAAGGTCACCACCACCTCTGAAGCCTCCTCTGCCACCGCCATATCTACACCCACTATGTCAGCCAGCAACTCAGAAACCACCATGCCCACGAGTGACTCTACAAAAACCCCCACGTCCAGCACCTCTGCAACCACCACGGACACCAGCATCTCTGAAGCCTCCATGGCCACCACCACCTCTGCAAGCCCCACGGACAGCAGCACCTCTACAACCTCCATGCGCACCAGCACCTCTGAAGCCTCCTCTGCCACCACCACCTCTACACCCACTACGTCAACCACCATCTCTACAACCACCATGCCCACGAGCGAATCTACAACCACCACAACCGCCAGCACCTCTGCAAGCTCCAAAGAAACCAGCACCTCTGAAACCGCCATGGACACCAGCCCCTCTGCATCCGCCATGACAGCCTCTAGCACCTCTGCACCCATCAAGACCACCACCATCACCTCTGCAGCATCCACTACGCCCACCAGCACCTCTACATCCACCGTGCATACCAGCACCTCTGCAATCACCATCATGCCCACCAGCTCCTCTGCAACCACAACAGACTCCAGCACGTCTGCTATGACAATTGACACCGGCACCTCTACAACCACCATCGACAACAGCACCTCTGCACCCACCACGACAGCCACCACCAGCTCTGCACCCACCATAATGCCCACCAGCACCTCTGCACCCACCATAATGCCCACCAGCACCTCTGCACCCACCGCCACAGACACCACCACCTCTACACTATCCACCATGGCCACCACCACCTCTCAAAACCCCATGCCAACCACCATCTCCACAAACACCATGCCCACCAACATCCCTACAATTTCCCAAAACACCACCACCTCTACAACTTCAACGGCCACCAGCACCTCTCAAACCTCCAAGGTCACCAGCACCTCTGAAGCCTCCTCTGCCACCACCACCTCTACACCCACTACGTCAACCACCATCTCTACAACCACCATGCCCACGAGCGAATCTACAACCACCACAACCGCCAGCACCTCTGCAAGCTCCACAGAAACCAGCACCTCTGAAACCGCCATGGACACCAGCTCCTCTGCATCCGCCATGACAGCCTCTAGCACCTCTGCACCCATCATGACTGCCACCATCACCTCGGCAGCATCCACCTTGCACACCAGCACCTCCGCATCCACTGTGCATACCAGCACCTCTGCAACCACCATGATGCCCACCAGCACCTCTGAACCCACCATGATGCCCACCAGCACTTTAACAACCACCGTGGATACCAGCACCTCTGCAACCACCACGGCCACCACTACCTCCGCACCAATCATGACAGCCTCTAGCACCTCTGCACCCATCAAGACCACCACCATCACCTCTGCAGCATCCACTACGCCCACCAGCACCTCTACATCCACCGTGCATACCAGCACCTCTGCAATCACCATCATGCCCACCAGCTCCTCTGCAACCACAACAGACTCCAGCACGTCTGCTATGACAATTGACACCGGCACCTCTACAACCACCATCGACAACAGCACCTCTGCACCCACCACGACAGCCACCACCAGCTCTGCACCCACCATAATGCCCACCAGCACCTCTGCACCCACCATGACAGCCACCACCACCTCTGCACCCACCATAATGCCCACCAGCACCTCTGCACCCACCATAATGCCCACCAGCACCTCTGCACCCACCGCCACGGACACCACCACCTCTACACTATCCACCATGGCCACCACCACCTCTCAAAACCCCATGCCAACCACCATCTCCACAAACACCATGCCCACCAACATCCCTACAATTTCCCAAAACACCACCACCTCTACAACTTCAACGGCCACCAGCACCTCTCAAACCTCCAAGGTCACCAGCACCTCTGAAGCCTCCTCTGCCACCGCCAGCTCTACACCCACTATGTCAGCCAGCAACTCAGAAACCACCATGCCCACGAGTGACTCTACAAAAACCCCCACGTCCAGCACCTCTGCAACCACCACGGACACCAGCATCTCTGAAGCCTCCATGGCCACCACCACCTCTGCAAGCTCCACGGACAGCACCACCTCTACAACCTCTATGCACACCAGAACCTCTGAAGCCTCCTCTGCCACCACCACCTCTACACCCACTATGTCAACCACCATCTCCACAACCACCATGCCCACGAGCGAATCTACAACCACCACAACCGTCAGCACCTCTGCAAGCTCCAAAGAAACCAGCACCTCTGAAACCTCCACGAACACCAGCCCCTCTGCAACCACCATGACGGACATCACCACCTCTACTATATCCACCATGGCCACCACCACCTCTCAAAACCCCATGACAACCACCATCTCCACAAACACCATGCCCACCAACATCCCTACAATTTCCCAAAACACCACCACCTCTACAACTTCAACGGCCACCAGCACCTCTCAAACCTCCAAGGTCACCACCACCTCTGAAGCCTCCTCTGCCACCGCCATATCTACACCCACTATGTCAGCCAGCAACTCAGAAACCACCATGCCCACGAGTGACTCTACAAAAACCCCCACGTCCAGCACCTCTGCAACCACCACGGACACCAGCATCTCTGAAGCCTCCATGGCCACCACCACCTCTGCAAGCCCCACGGACAGCAGCACCTCTACAACCTCCATGCGCACCAGCACCTCTGAAGCCTCCTCTGCCACCACCACCTCTACACCCACTACGTCAACCACCATCTCTACAACCACCATGCCCACGAGCGAATCTACAACCACCACAACCGCCAGCACCTCTGCAAGCTCCAAAGAAACCAGCACCTCTGAAACCGCCATGGACACCAGCCCCTCTGCATCCGCCATGACAGCCTCTAGCACCTCTGCACCCATCAAGACCACCACCATCACCTCTGCAGCATCCACTACGCACACCAGCACCTCTACATCCACCGTGCATACCAGCACCTCTGCAATCACCATCATGCCCACCAGCTCCTCTGCAACCACAACAGACTCCAGCACGTCTGCTATGACAATTGACACCGGCACCTCTACAACCACCGTCGACAACAGCACCTCTGCACCCACCACGACAGCCACCACCAGCTCTGCACCCACCATAATGCCCACCAGCACCTCTGCACCCACCATGACAGCCACCACCACCTCTGCACCCACCATAATGCCCACCAGCACCTCTGCACCCACCATAATGCCCACCAGCACCTCTGCACCCACCGCCACGGACACCACCACCTCTACACTATCCACCATGGCCACCACCACCTCTCAAAACCCCATGCCAACCACCATCTCCACAAACACCATGCCCACCAACATCCCTACAATTTCCCAAAACACCACCACCTCTACAACTTCAACGGCCACCAGCACCTCTCAAACCTCCAAGGTCACCAGCACCTCTGAAGCCTCCTCTGCCACCGCCAGCTCTACACCCACTATGTCAGCCAGCAACTCAGAAACCACCATGCCCACGAGTGACTCTACAAAAACCCCCACGTCCAGCACCTCTGCAACCACCACGGACACCAGCATCTCTGAAGCCTCCATGGCCACCACCACCATTGCAAGCCCCACGGACAGCAGCACCTCTGCAACCTCCATGCGCACCAGCACCTCTGAAGCCTCCTCTGCCACCACCACCTCTACACCCACTATGTCAACCACCATCTCTACAACCACCATGCCCACGAGCGAATCTACAACCACCAAAACCGCCAGCACCTCTGCAAGCTCCACAGAAACCAGCACCTCTGAAACCGCCATGGACACCAGCCCCTCTGCATCCGCCATGACAGCCTCTAGCACCTCTGCACCCATCATGACTGCCACCATCACCTCGGCAGCATCCACCTTGCATACCAGCACCTCCGCATCCACTGTGCATACCAGCACCTCTGCAACCACCATGATGTCCACCAGCACCTCTGAACCCACCATGATGCCCACCAGCACTTTAACAACCACTGTGGATACCAGCACATCTGCAACCACCACGGCCACCACTACCTCCGCACCAATCATGACAGCCTCTAGCACCTCTGCACCCATCAAGACCACCACCATCTCCTCTGCAGCATCCACTACGCCCACCAGCACCTCTACATCCACCGTGCATACCAGCACCTCTGCAATCACCATCATGCCCACCAGCTCCTCTGCAACCACAACAGACTCCAGCACGTCTGCTATGACAATTGACACCGGCACCTCTACAACCACCATCGACAACACCACCTCTGCACCCACCATGACAGCCACCACCAGCTCTGCACCCACCATAATGCCCACCAGCACCTCTGCACCCACCGCCACGGACACCACCACCTCTACACTATCCACCATGGCCACCACCACCTCTCAAAACCCCATGCCAACCACCATCTCCACAAACACCATCCCCACCAACATCCCTACAATTTCCCAAAACACCACCACCTCTAGAACTTCAACGGCCACCAGCACCTCTCAAACCTCCAAGGTCACCAGCACCTCTGAAGCCTCCTCTGCCACCACCACCTCTACACGCACTATGTCAACCACCATCTCCACAACCACCATGCCCACGAGCGAATCTACAACCACCACAACCGCCAGCACCTCTGCAAGCTCCACAGAAACCAGCACCTCTGAAACCGCCATGGACACCAGCCCCTCTGCATCCGCCATGACAGCCTCTAGCACCTCTGCACCCATCAAGACCACCACCATCACCTCTGCAGCATCCACTTCGCCCACCAGCACCTCTACATCCACCGTGCATACCAGCACCTCTGCAATCACCATCATGCCCACCAGCTCCTCTGCAACCACAACAGACTCCAGCACGTCTGCTATGACAATTGACACCGGCACCTCTACAACCACCGTCGACAACAGCACCTCTGCACCCACCACGACAGCCACCACCAGCTCTGCACCCACCATAATGCCCACCAGCACCTCTGCACCCACCATGACAGCCACCACCACCTCTGCACCCACCATAATGCCCACCAGCACCTCTGCACCCACCATAATGCCCACCACCACCTCTGCACCCACCGCCACGGACACCACCACCTCTACACTATCCACCATGGCCACCACCACCTCTCAAAACCCCATGCCAACCACCATCTCCACAAACACCATGCCCACCAACATCCCTACAATTTCCCAAAACACCACCACCTCTACAACTTCAACGGCCACCAGCACCTCTCAAACCTCCAAGGTCACCAGCACCTCTGAAGCCTCCTCTGCCACCGCCAGCTCTACACCCACTATGTCAGCCAGCAACTCAGAAACCACCATGCCCGCGAGTGACTCTACAAAAACCCCCACGTCCAGCACCTCTGCAACCACCACGGACACCAGCATCTCTGAAGCCTCCATGGCCACCACCACCTCTGCAAGCCCCACGGACAGCAGCACCTCTGCAACCTCCATGCGCACCAGCACCTCTGAAGCCTCCTCTGCCACCACCACCTCTACACCCACTACGTCAACCACCATCTCTACAACCACCATGCCCACGAGCGAATCTACAACCACCAAAACCGCCAGCACCTCTGCAAGCTCCAAAGAAACCAGCACCTCTGAAACCGCCATGGACACCAGCCCCTCTGCAACCACCATGACGGACATCACCACCTCTACACTATCCACCATGGCCACCACCACCTCTCAAAACCCCATGCCAAGCACCATCTCCACAAACACCATCCCCACCAACATCCCTACAATTTCCCAAAACACCACCACCTCTACAACTTCAACGGCCACCAGCACCTCTCAAACCTCCAAGGTCACCAGCACCTCTGAAGCCTCCTCTGCCACCACCACCTCTACACGCACTATGTCAACCACCATCTCCACAACCACCATGCCCACGAGCGAATCTACAACCACCACAACCATCAGCACCTCTGCAAGCTCCACAGAAACCAGCACCTCTGAAACCGCCATGGACACCAGCCCCTCTGCATCCGCCATGACAGCCTCTAGCACCTCTGCACCCATCAAGACCACCACCATCACCTCTGCAGCATCCACTACGCCCACCAGCACCTCTACATCCACCGTGCATACCAGCACCTCTGCAATCACCATCATGCCCACCAGCTCCTCTGCAACCACAACAGACTCCAGCACGTCTGCTATGACAATTGACACCGGCACCTCTACAACCACCATCGACAACAGCACCTCTGCACCCACCACGACAGCCACCACCAGCTCTGCACCCACCATAATGCCCACCAGCACCTCTGCACCCACCATGACAGCCACCACCACCTCTGCACCCACCATAATGCCCACCAGCACCTCTGCACCCACCATAATGCCCACCAGCACCTCTGCACCCACCATGACAGCCACCACCACCTCTGCACCCACCATAATGCCCACCAGCACCTCTGCACCCACCATAATGCCCACCACCACCTCTGCACCCACCGCCACGGACACCACCACCTCTACACTATCCACCATGGCCACCACCACCTCTCAAAACCCCATGCCAACCACCATCTCCACAAACACCATGCCCACCAACATCCCTACAATTTCCCAAACCACCACCACCTCTACAACTTCAACGGCCACCAGCACCTCTCAAACCTCCAAGGTCACCAGCACCTCTAAAGCCTCCTCTGCCACCGCCAGCTCTACACCCACTATGTCAGCCAGCATCTCAGAAACCACCATGCCCACGAGTGACTCTACAAAAACCCCCACGTCCAGCACCTCTGCAACCACCACGGACACCAGCATCTCTGAAGCCTCCATGGCCACCACCACCTCTGCAAGCCCCACGGACAGCAGCACCTCTACAACCTCCATGCGCACCAGCACCTCTGAAGCCTCCTCTGCCACCACCACCTCTACACCCACTACGTCAACCACCATCTCTACAACCACCATGCCCACGAGCGAATCTACAACCACCACAACCGCCAGCACCTCTGCAAGCTCCACAGAAACCAGCACCTCTGAAACCGCCATGGACACCAGCCCCTCTGCATCCGCCATGACAGCCTCTAGCACCTCTGCACCCATCATGACTGCCACCATCACCGCGGCAGCATCCACCTTGCACACCAGCACCTCCGCATCCACTGTGCATACCAGCACCTCTGCAACCACCATGATGCCCACCAGCACCTCTGAACCCACCATGATGCCCACCAGCACTTTAACAACCACCGTGCATACCAGCACCTCTGCAATCACCATCATGCCCACCAGCTCCTCTGCAACCACAACAGACTCCAGCACATCTGCTATGACAATTGACACCGGCACCTCTACAACCACCATCGACAACAGCACCTCTGCACCCACCACGACAGCCACCACCAGCTCTGCACCCACCATAATGCCCACCAGCACCTCTGCACCCACCATGACAGCCACCACCACCTCTGCACCCACCATAATGCCCACCAGCACCTCTGCACCCACCATAATGCCCACCACCACCTCTGCACCCACCGCCACGGACACCACCACCTCTACACTATCCACCATGGCCACCACCACCTCTCAAAACACCATGCCAACCACCATCTCCACAAACACCATGCCCACCAACATCCCTACAATTTCCCAAAACACCACCACCTCTACAACTTCAACGGCCACCAGCACCTCTCAAACCTCCAAGGTCACCAGCACCTCTGAAGCCTCCTCTGCCACCGCCATATCTACACCCACTATGTCAGCCAGCATCTCAGAAACCACCATGCCCACGAGTGACTCTACAAAAACCCCCACGTCCAGCACCTCTGCAACCACCACGGACACCAGCATCTCTGAAGCCTCCATGGCCACCACCACCTCTGCAAGCTCCACGGACAGCAGCACCTCTACAACCTCCATGCGCACCAGCACCTCTGAAGCCTCCTCTGCCACCAACACCTCTACACCCACTATGTCAACCACCATCTCTACAACCACCATGCCCACGAGCGAATCTACAACCACCACAACCGCCAGCACCTCTGCAAGCTCCACAGAAACCAGCACCTCTGAAACCGCCATGGACACCAGCCCCTCTGCAAACACCATGACGGACATCACCACTTCTACTATATCCACCATGGCCACCACCACCTCTCAAAACCCCATGCCAACCACCATCTCCACAAACACCATCCCCACCAACACCCCTACAATTTCCCAAAACACCACCACCTCTACAACTTCAACGGCCACCAGCACCTCTCAAACCTCCAAGGTCACCACCACCTCTGAAGCCTCCTCTGCCACCGCCAGCTCTACACCCACTATGTCAGCCAGCAACTCAGAAACCACCATGCCCACGAGTGACTCTACAAAAACGCCCACGTCCAGCACCTCTGCAACCACCACGGACACCAGCATCTCTGAAGCCTCCATGGCCACCACCACCTCTGCAAGCCCCACGGACAGCAGCACCTCTGCAACCTCCATGCGCACCAGCACCTCTGAAGCCTCCTCTGCCACCACCACCTCTACACCCACTACGTCAACCACCATCTCTACAACCACCATGCCCACGAGCGAATCTACAACCACCACAACCGCCAGCACCTCTGCAAGCTCCACAGAAACCAGCACCTCTGAAACCGCCATGGACACCAGCCCCTCTGAATCCGCCATGACAGCCTCTAGCACCTCTGCACCCATCAAGACCACCACCATCACCTCTGCAGCATCCACTACGCCCACCAGCACCTCTACATCCACCGTGCATACCAGCACCTCTGCAATCACCATCATGCCCACCAGCTCCTCTGCAACCACAACAGACTCCAGCACGTCTGCTATGACAATTGACACCGGCACCTCTACAACCACCATCGACAACAGCACCTCTGCACCCACCACGACAGCCACCACCAGCTCTGCACCCACCATAATGCCCACCAGCACCTCTGCACCCACCATGACAGCCACCACCACCTCTGCACCCACCATAATGCCCACCAGCACCTCTGCACCCACCATAATGCCCACCACCACCTCTCAAAACCCCATGCCAACCACCATCTCCACAAACACCATGCCCACCAACATCCCTACAATTTCCCAAAACACCACCACCTCTAGAACTTCAACGGCCACCAGCACCTCTCAAACCTCCAAGGTCACCAGCACCTCTGAAGCCTCCTCTGCCACCACCACCTCTACACCCACTACGTCAACCACCATCTCTACAACCACCATGCCCACGAGCAAATCTACAACCACCACAACCGCCAGCACCTCTGCAAGCTCCACAGAAACCAGCACCTCTGAAACCGCCATGGACACCAGCCCCTCTGCATCCGCCATGACAGCCTCTAGCACCTCTGCACCCATCATGACTGCCACCATCACCGCGGCAGCATCCACCTTGCACACCAGCACCTCCGCATCCACTGTGCATACCAGCACCTCTGCAACCACCGTGATGCCCACCAGCACCTCTGAACCCACCATGATGCCCACCAGCACTTTAACAACCACCGTGGATACCAGCACCTCTGCAACCACCACGGCCACCACTACCTCCGCACCAATCATGACAGCCTCTAGCACCTCTGCACCCATCAAGACCACCACCATCTCCTCTGCAGCATCCACTACGCCCACCAGCACCTCTACATCCACCGTGCATACCAGCACCTCTGCAATCACCATCATGCCCACCAGCTCCTCTGCAACCACAACAGACTCCAGCACGTCTGCTATGACAATTGACACCGGCACCTCTACAACCACCATTGACAACACCACCTCTGCACCCACCATGACAGCCACCACCACCTCTGCACCCACCATAATGCCCACCAGCACCTCTGCACCCACCGCCACGGACACCACCACCTCTACACTATCCACCATGGCCACCACCACCTCTCAAAACCCCATGCCAACCACCATCTCCACTAACACCATGCCCACCAACATCCCTACAATTTCCCAAAACACCACCACCTCTACAACTTCAACGGCCACCAGCACCTCTCAAACCTCCAAGGTCACCACCACCTCTGAAGCCTCCTCTGCCACCGCCAGCTCTACACCCACTATGTCAGCCAGCAACTCAGAAACCACCATGCCCACGAGTGACTCTACAAAAACCCCCACGTCCAGCACCTCTGCAACCACCACGGACACCAGCATCTCTGAAGCCTCCATGGACACCACCACCTCTGCAAGCTCCACGGACAGCAGCACCTCTACAACCTCTATGCACACCAGAACCTCTGAAGCCTCCTCTGCCACCACCACCTCTACACCCACTATGTCAACCACCATCTCCACAACCACCATGCCCACGAGCGAATCTACAACCACCACAACCGTCAGCACCTCTGCAAGCTCCAAAGAAACCAGCACCTCTGAAACCTCCACGAACACCAGCCCCTCTGCAACCACCATGACGGACATCACCACCTCTACTATATCCACCATGGCCACCACCACCTCTCAAAACCCCATGCCAACCACCATCTCCACAAACACCGTGCCCACCAACATCCCTACAATTTCCCAAAACACCACCACCTCTACAACTTCAACGGCCACCAGCACCTCTCAAACCTCCAAGGTCACCAGCACCTCTGAAGCCTCCTCTGCCACCGCCATATCTACACCCACTATGTCAGCCAGCAACTCAGAAACCACCATGCCCACGAGTGACTCTACAAAAACCCCCACGTCCAGCACCTCTGCAACCACCACGGACACCAGCATCTCTGAAGCCTCCATGGCCACCACCACCTCTGCAAGCTCCACGGACAGCAGCACCTCTACAACCTCCATGCGCACCAGCACCTCTGAAGCCTCCTCTGCCACCACCACCTCTACACCCACTATGTCAACCACCATCTCTACAAACACCATGCCCACGAGCGAATCTACAAGCACCACAACCGCCAGCACCTCTGCAAGCTCCACAGAAACCAGCACCTCTGAAACCGCCATGGACACCAGCCCCTCTGCATCCGCCATGACAGCCTCTAGCACCTCTGCACCCATCATGACTGCCACCATCGCCTCGGCAGCATCCACCTTGCACACCAGCACCTCCGCATCCACTGTGCATACCAGCACCTCTGCAACCACCATGATGCCCACCAGCACCTCTGAACCCACCATGATGCCCACCAGCACTTTAACAACCACCGTGGATACCAACACCTCTGCAACCACCATGGCCACCACTACCTCCGCACCAATCATGACAGCCTCTAGCACCTCTGCACCCATCAAGACCACCACCATCACCTCTGCAGCATCCACTACGCACACCAGCACCTCTACATCCACCGTGCATACCAGCACCTCTGCAATCACCATCATGCCCACCAGCTCCTCTGCAACCACAACAGACTCCAGCACGTCTGCTATGACAATTGACACCGGCACCTCTACAACCACCATCGACACCAGCACCTCTGCACCCACCATAATGCCCACCAGCACCTCTGCACCCACCGCCACGGACACCACCACCTCTACACTATCCACCATGGCCACCACCACCTCTCAAAACCCCATGACAACCACCATCTCCACTAACACCACGCCCACCAACACCCCTACAATTTCCCAAAACACCACCACCTCTACAACTTCAACGGCCACCAGCACCTCTCAAACCTCCAAGGTCACCAGCACCTCTGAAGCCTCCTCTGCCACCGCCAGCTCTACACCCACTATGTCAGCCAGCAACTCAGAAACCACCATGCCCACGAGTGACTCTACAAAAACCCCCACGTCCAGCACCTCTGCAACCACCACGGACACCAGCATCTCTGAAGCCTCCATGGCCACCACCACCTCTGCAAGCTCCATGGACAGCACCACCTCTACAACCTCTATGCACACCAGAACCTCTGAAGCCTCCTCTGCCACCACCACCTCTACACCCACTATGTCAACCACCATCTCCACAACCACCATGCCCACGAGCGAATCTACAACCACCACAACCGTCAGCACCTCTGCAAGCTCCAAAGAAACCAGCACCTCTGAAACCTCCACGAACACCAGCCCCTCTGCAACCACCATGACGGACATCACCACCTCTACTATATCCACCATGGCCACCACCACCTCTCAAAACCCCATGCCAACCACCATCTCCACAAACACCATGCCCACCAACATCCCTACAATTTCCCAAAACACCACCACCTCTACAACTTCAACGGCCACCAGCACCTCTCAAACCTCCAAGGTCACCACCACCTCTGAAGCCTCCTCTGCCACCGCCATATCTACACCCACTATGTCAGCCAGCAACTCAGAAACCACCATGCCCACGAGTGACTCTACAAAAACCCCCACGTCCAGCACCTCTGCAACCACCACGGACACCAGCATCTCTGAAGCCTCCATGGCCACCACCACCTCTGCAAGCCCCACGGACAGCAGCACCTCTACAACCTCCATGCGCACCAGCACCTCTGAAGCCTCCTCTGCCACCACCACCTCTACACCCACTACGTCAACCACCATCTCTACAACCACCATGCCCACGAGCGAATCTACAACCACCACAACCGCCAGCACCTCTGCAAGCTCCACAGAAACCAGCACCTCTGAAACCGCCATGGACACCAGCCCCTCTGCATCCGCCATGACAGCCTCTAGCACCTCTGCACCCATCAAGACCACCACCATCACCTCTGCAGCATCCACTACGCCCACCAGCACCTCTACATCCACCGTGCATACCAGCACCTCTGCAATCACCATCATGCCCACCAGCTCCTCTGCAACCACAACAGACTCCAGCACGTCTGCTATGACAATTGACACCGGCACCTCTACAACCACCATCGACAACACCACCTCTGCACCCACCATGACAGCCACCACCACCTCTGCACCCACCATAATGCCCACCAGCACCTCTGCACCCACCGCCACGGACACCACCACCTCTACACTATCCACCATGGCCACCACCACCTCTCAAAACCCCATGCCAACCACCATCTCCACAAACACCATGCCCACCAACATCCCTACAATTTCCCAAAACACCACCACCTCTACAACTTCAACGGCCACCAGCACCTCTCAAACCTCCAAGGTCACCAGCACCTCTGAAGCCTCCTCTGCCACCGCCAGATCTACACCCACTATGTCAGCCAGCAACTCAGAAACCACCATGCCCACGAGTGACTCTACAAAAACCCCCACGTCCAGCACCTCTGCAACCACCACGGACACCAGCATCTCTGAAGCCTCCATGGCCACCACCACCTCTGCAAGCTCCACGGACAGCAGCACCTCTACAACCTCCATGCGCACCAGCACCTCTGAAGCCTCCTCTGCCACCACCACCTCTACACCCACTATGTCAACCACCATCTCCACAACCACCATGCCCACGAGCGAATCTACAACCACCACAACCGTCAGCACCTCTGCAAGCTCCAAAGAAACCAGCACCTCTGAAACCTCCACGAACACCAGCCCCTCTGCAACCACCATGACGGACATCACCACCTCTACACTATCCACCATGGCCACCACCACCTCTCAAAACCCCATGCCAACCACCATCTCCACAAACACCATCCCCACCAACACCCCTACAATTTCCCTAAACACCACCACCTCTACAACTTCAACGGCCACCAGCACCTCTCAAACCTCCAAGGTCACCAGCGCCTCTGAAGCCTCCTCTGCCACCACCACCTCTACACCCACTATGTCAACCACCATCTCCACAACCACCATGCCCACGAGCGAATCTACAACCACCACGACCGCCAGCACCTCTGCAAGCTCCACAGAAACCAGCACCTCTGAAACCGCCATGGTTACCAGCCCCTCTGCATCCGCCATGACAGCCTCTAGCACCTCTGCACCCATCAAGACCACCACCATCACCTCTGCAGCATCCACTACGCCCACCAGCACCTCTACATCCACCGTGCATACCAGCACCTCTGCAATCACCATCATGCCCACCAGCTCCTCTGCAACCACAACAGACTCCAGCACGTCTGCTATGACAATTGACACCGGCACCTCTACAACCACCATCGATACCACCACCTCTGCACCCACCATAATGCCCACCAGCACCTCTGCACCCACCGCCACGGACACCACCACCTCTACACTATCCACCATGGCCACCACCACCTCTCAAAACACCATGCCAACCACCATCTCCACAAACACCATGCCCACCAACATCCCTACAATTTCCCAAAACACCACCACCTCTACAACTTCAACGGCCACCAGCACCTCTCAAACCTCCAAGGTCACCAGCACCTCTGAAGCCTCCTCTGCCACCGCCATATCTACACCCACTATGTCAGCCAGCAACTCAGAAACCACCATGCCCACGAGTGACTCTACAAAAACCCCCACGTCCAGCACCTCTGCAACCACCACGGACACCAGCATCTCTGAAGCCTCCATGGCCACCACCACCTCTGCAAGCTCCACGGACAGCAGCACCTCTACAACCTCCATGCGCACCAGCACCTCTGAAGCCTCCTCTGCCACCACCACCTCTACACCCACTATGTCAACCACCATCTCCACAACCACCATGACCACGATCGAATCTACAACCACCACAACCGTCAGCACCTCTGCAAGCTCCAAAGAAACCAGCACCTCTGAAACCTCCACGAACACCAGCCCCTCTGCAACCACCATGACGGACATCACCACCTCTACTATATCCACCATGGCCACCACCACCTCTCAAAACCCCATGACAACCACCATCTCCACAAACACCATGCCCACCAACATCCCTACAATTTCCCAAAACACCACCACCTCTACAACTTCAACGGCCACCAGCACCTCTCAAACCTCCAAGGTCACCAGCACCTCTGAAGCCTCCTCTGCCACCACCATATCTACACTCCCTATGTCAGCCAGCACCTCGATAACTACCATGCCCACTAACCACTCTAAAACCATCACCACTACCAGCACCTCTACAACTACCGTGGACACCAGCACCTCTGCAACCACCGTGCCCTCCACCAGCCCTGCACCCAGCATCATGCCCACCAGCACCTCTGCGATATCCAATATGCCCACCAGCACCTCTGCAATCACCATGACTACCAGCACCTCTGCAGCCACGACGGACACAAGCACCTCTGAAAACAGCACAGACACCACCACAGACACCACCAGATCTGCAACCACCATGATGTCCACCAGCCCCTCTGTAACCACATTGATGCCCACCAGCCCCTCTGCAACTGCCATGGACACCAGCACCTCTGCAACCGCCATGACAGCCTCTAGCACCTCTGCACCCATCATGACTGCCACCATCACTTCTGCAGCATCCACCTTGCACACCAGCACATCTGCATCCAGCGTGTATACCAGCAGCTCTGCAACCACCATTGACACCACCACCTCTGCAACCACCAGGATGCCCACCACCAGCTCTGCACCATCCACTATGCCTACCAGCACCTCGGTACCTGCCATGATGTCCACCAGCACCTCTAAACCCGCCATGATGCCCACCAGCAACTATGCAACCACCATGGATACCAGCACTTCTGCAACCACCATGGCCACCAGCACCTCCACACCGATCATGACAGCCTCTAGCACCTCTGCACCCATCAGGACGGCCACTACCACCTCCACTCCCACCATAACAACGTCCAACACCTCTACACCCATGATGACCACCACCACTTCTGTACCCACCACGAAAACCTCCAACACCTCTGCACCCATGACGGCCACCACCACCTCTGCTCCTACCACAACAACCTCAAATACCTCTGCACCCAACATGACGGCCACCACCACCACCTCTGCATCTACCACACGTGCATCGAATTCCTCTGCACTCACCACGACAGCTGCCAGGACTTCTACGCCCTCCAATAACTCATCTTCCATCACCACCTCTGCGACCACCTCCACCAACATGACCACTTCTACCGTCAACATCTCTTCATCCATCAGGTCCACCACGAGTTTACCTCCCACCACCACCACCACTCTCCTTCCCACCACCACTCCAGGTACACGCTACCCACCTCTTGCTCCGGGCACCATGACCGGATTCCTTCCGCTTCGTTTCACATCGCTGCCTTGGCTTGTTTTTCCCAGGGATCTGCAGTAACGGGGGTACTTGGGTGGACGGCCACTGCAAGTGCCCCCTCGGTTTCACGGGTGACAAGTGTGATGATGTCAGGAACACCATCGAAACAAATGCCGGTAGGAAATCCTTCTTGTTGGGGTCCATCCAGTGCAGGACAAAATCTGCTGGGGACGAGCAACAGCGGGGCATTCCCCGAGGGGGGGAGGATGAAGCCAGAGTGACCACGGCACAAGCAACCTCCTCCTAACCGGGGCACAGTCCCACAGCACCCAAAAAAGCAGGCAGAGGTGATGATGGCAGCGTGCACCCACCACCCTGGGTGAGGCAGGAGCAGGGAGGAAGAGCAGGGCATGGGGCAGCAACGCGGGCCCAAGCTGCAGCCAGGAGCTGGCATCAGAGAGAGATGCAGAGGTTGATCAGCCCCAAGAGAACTCCAACAAGCTTTGGGTGGGCTGGGCTGAGCTGAAATGCAGCTCCTGGGCCAATGAGCAGAGGGTGGAGCTCCCAGGGAGGCTGGTCAGGGCAATTAAGGCTCGTTAGTGCCCTCAGGAGCTCAAGTGTGTGATGCCCAGCAGTAATGTTGAGGAGTTAGTGGTGGGGTCAAAGCCTGTGTCCAGGGGAGCAGATGGGCTGCTGATGTCTAGATAAGCTCCTGGCTGCTTGCAATGGCTGGAGGAAGCTTCTCTTGGCTCCTTTGCCAGAAACCCTAAAGCCGTGGGCGTTAAATGGAGACATTGGGGCCCCTCCTGCCAGGAAGGGGCTCTCTGCCCCTCTCTTCTCCATGTCCTGCTCTTGACTTGCATCCCCTTCTTCCCCCAAAGTGACAAACGGCACGGTGCAGGTGGAGCTGCGGGTCACCAACCGCAATTTCACCAATGACCTCAAAAATACCAGCTCTTCTGCCTATATGGAGTTTGTCAAGAACTTCACGGAGCAGGTAAGGGGACACGGGGAAGGGTCTGACCCTACTGGGGTCGGGATGTGCCTGGTTGTGCATCCAAACGCATCCCACGGGTGCTGCAAGCACCAGGGGTTTCTCTGCATGATCTTCTCTGGGGACGCGGGGGTGTATTTGTGGGGGGCACCCAAGATGAGGGAGATCCAGGAGGAGGGGAAGGGAATGGGGCCGCGACATCCCCCCTGGAGACCTCTTCTCTTCCAGATGGACGTGGTCTATGGCAACATTCCGGGCTACGAGGGCATCAAGGTCCTGCGTCTGACGTGAGTGCTGGGCTGCTGGTCAATGGGGAGAAGGTATTGGGGTGCACCAACCGGCCCCACTCCCCAGGAGCTGGGGTAATCCCTTGGGAAAAGGGCATTTGCAACGGGACGGTGGCTTTTCCCACCAGGCGTGGCAGCGTGGTGGTGGATCACATTGTGTTCATCTCCCTGCTGGTGACCGCCCAATCCCAGGAGAAGCTCCGCAACATCACGGCGAACCTGCAGGAAAAGATTCGCGCGGCAGTGATGCAGCAGAACTGCACGACTGGTACCTGTGAGCCTCCAGCAAGGGGATGGGGATGGGGAGGGGTTGGGCACCCCATGGGGTGGGGGACAGCTTCCCACCCACCCAAAACCTCACGGCCACCCCTGGGAGTGGGCTGTGGGGCATGTCCCCCATGTCACCTCTTTTGCAGACGAGCTGTGCTTCAACTCCTCTGACGTGGTGGTCAGCAACAGTTCACTCAACTTTGACGGAGAGGGTGAGCGGACGGGGCTGTCCCTTTGGGGGCATGCAGCCAGGTTTGGGGTGGCCGGCATCCCCCCAACCGACCTCTCTTCCCCCTCCAGCCTTCTGCTGGAAAGCAGCGCCTGAGGGCTACCAGGACTATTACTTTCCCAACCTGACAAGCTCTGGTTTCTACTGCATATCCAACTGCACCCCGGGCACCTCCGGCACCATCAACTGCAACAAGGGGCAGTGCCAGCTCACCCGGAGTGGTCCACGGTGCTTGTAAGGGCTGCAGGAAAACCATCACCCACCCCCAAATCCATCCCATGTGCATGCCACCCTTGTGGTGCACCTCCATGCCCGTCTCCAAGCTCCTCTCTGCATGGCAATGGGTCAAAACCCCTGCAGGCTTGGAGCAGGCTCTTGCTCCAAGCAGGGCTTGAGTTTGCAAAGAGGCATTGGGGGGTTGCTTCTGGGGGTCCCAGCTTTGCGTTCACCCCCCTGTTCCCTCCCCACAGCTGCTACGAGACCGATATCTACTGGTACCAAGGCGATCGCTGCAAGACCCGGGTCAGCAAGCTGGCGGTGGGCTTGGGCTTGGCCGTGGCGATTCTGGCCACGACGGTCGCCGTCCTCGCCGCCTTCCTCTTCCGAGCTCAGAGGACCAGATCGTCTTACAGGTGATGGGGGGAGGTGGTGGTGGTGGTGGGTTTGGTGGGTCTGGCCCCATTGCGCTCCCTGGGGCGGGAGATCTCGTGGAGCCGTTGATTTATATTCTTTTAATCATGTGATGCAAGATGTTCCTTATCCTGGGTAAAGCGCAGCAGTGTGGTCCCAGGGGCAGGGGGCACCTTGGTCCTTTGCAGGGAGGAGGTGGAGGAGCCGGTGGGTGCAGGCAAGGGATGGACCTGCTGGGGGCGACCTCACACGCATCCCCCACCCCCTGTCTCCAGCACCCAGAAGGCGATGAAGCAGAGGTGGTACGAGGACACGGCTGAGGAGTGGAGCTTCCCAGGAAGCTTCACCTTCCAGAACCGAGGTGGGTGTGGGGTGGGGGGGGGTCCCTGGTGACCCCATGGGTTTGGGAGTGTCAGCTTGTGCCCCCCATCCCCACCCCGAGCATCCCTGCTGAACCCCCTCATCCCACAGGCACCCCGCTCGAGGACAACTCTCAGGTCAACCTCGACTCTGTGGCCACGTCGGCTCCGGTGAGTTCGCCCTCACCCACCCAACCGCGTTGGGGCACAGGGTGGGGGGGACACCCCAATTCATGCTGACACCCTCTCTGTTTCCCCCCGACCTCCCCACATCCCGGCACGTCCAGGTCCCGAGGCTGGAGAAGTTCTTCACCCGGCTCTGAGCTGTGGCAGGCAGGGGGGCACCAAGATGCTGATTTCCAACCCCCGCCCTCCACCACCACCCTCCATGGGCGTTGCTGCTGGGATGGGGTCTGCCCCAGCCCTCCTTGGGGGGGCCTGGACCCCATACCTGGTGTCCTCGTCCTGTTCTTGTGAGCACTTTTAGGGCCATGACCCCACTTCCAGGTCATGACCCCACTTTTAATGTGGTGACCTCACTAATTGTCATCACTGGATAGGTCACAACCTCACACCCCTTGGCACTTTCGGGCCATGGCCCCACCTCCAGGGTCGTGTCCCCACTTCCCTCCCTCCCCAAACGCTCTTCAAACCTGGGGCTGGACCCTCTCTTTCTTCCCAATAAAGACACGGAAAGGCTCTGGTGACGCTGGTTTGTACTGGGACAACACCAATGTAGACTTGGGAGGGGGCAAGAGGCCGATACCGTCCCTTTTGCCACCCTTGTTGGGGGTGACATCCCCACACCACCCCCACACCCACCCAGGACCCCCACCCTGCTGCCCACTGCACCCTGCTGCCCACGGGGACCCTCCTACCCCACACCAAGACCTGCCAGGTAGGACTGGGGCCACACCTGACCACACCCCAGGCTATTTTCTGCAGCGCGTGGACTTTGTCCCCCCACACACCCCTCCCAGCTGCCAAGTAAGGTGGAAAAAAATAATAGAATTGCTAATTTTAGCACTCAAGGACAGGACCTGCGTGAATTGGCCGGGGGCCCAAGCGATGGCATGCGAGCTTGGGCGTGCTTCCGCCTTCCCCACCCCTCCGTGGGAACAGCGGTGACCCCAGGGCGACAACCCCCAAGGATACCTGCATGGGGCGGAGGCGATGCTCAGAGGGGTGACCCCAGACCCCCTTTCCTTCCTTGCATGTCCTACCATCCATGGGTGGTTCCACCTTGGGACCCCCTCAATGTTCCCACCAGCCATGGTGTATTGGGTTTGCCTGGCAAGGGTTGGGTAGCAGGGGGGGGCTACAGGGGTGGTTTCTGTGAGAAGCTGCTAGAAACTTCCCCCATGTCCCATAGAGCCAATGCCAGCCGGCTCCGACACGGACCCGCTGCTGGCCAAGGCTGAGCCAATCAGTGACGGTGGTAGCACCTCTGGGATAACGTACCTAAGAACAGGAAAAACCTGCTGCGCAACAGCAGCTGGAGAGACGCGTGAGAATATGTGAGAGGAACAACTCTGCAGACACCAAGGTCACTGAGGAAGGAGGAGGAGGAGGTGCTCCAGGCGCCGGAGCAGAGATTCCCCTGCAGCCGTGGTGAAGACCATGGTGAGGCAGGCTGTCCCCTGCAGCCCATGGATTTCCACGGTGGAGCAGATATCCACTGCAGCCCGTGGAGTTCCACGGTGGAGCAGATATCCACTGCAGCCCGTGGAGGTCCACAGTGGAGCAGATATCCACTGCAGCCCGTGGAGGTCCACGGTGGAGCAGATAGCCACTGCAGCCCGTGGAGGTCCACGGTGGAGCAGATAGCCACTGCAGCCCGTGGAGGTCCACGGTGGAGCAGATAGCCACTGCAGCCCGTGGAGGTCCACGGTGGAGCAGATAGCCACTGCAGCCCCTGGAGGACCCCACGCCCCAGCAGGTGGATGCCCGAAGGAGGCTGTGACCCCGTGGGAAGCCCACGCTGGAGCAGGATCCCGGCAGGACCTGGCAACCCGCGGGAGGGACCCCACGCTGGAGCAGGGGCGGTGTGAGGAGTCCTCCCCCCGAGGAGGACGGAGCGGCAGGGACAACGTGTGAGGAACTGACCGCAACCCCCATTCCCCGTCCCCCGGCGCCGCTTGGGGAGGAGGTAGAGAAACTCGGGAGTAAAGTTAAGCCTGGGAAGAAGGGAGGGGCGGGGGGAAGGTGTTTTAAGATTCGGTTTTTCTTTCTCCTTATCCTACTCTGGTTTTGATTGGTACTAAATTAAACTAATTTCCCCAAGTCGAGTCTGTTTTGCCCGTGACAGTAATTGCTGAGGGATCTCCCTGGCCTTACCTCCACCCACAAGTGCTTCGTTACGTTTTCTCTCCCCTGTCCAGCTGAGGAGGGGGAGTGAGAGAGCAGCTTTGGTGGGCACCTGGTGTCCAGCCCAGGTCAACCCACCACACATGAGTACCATGGGTGGTTCCACCTTGGGACCCCCTCAATGTTCCTACCATCCGAGTGGTACCTGTGAGAGACTGAAAGAGTTAATGTCTCAAACATTGTGGCGACTTGAGGCGGTTTTTGCATGGTGACGGCAGGTCGGTGAGCACGGGGTGGGGGAGAGCGAGATCGGGACGTGGAGAGCGCGTCGGAGGATGCGCGGTTCCGGGTTCTGCCAGACCTGACCATGTATGGCCAGAGCTCACACAGAGCTGATCTGAGGAAGGGGCTTGCGACCACCCGAGAGACCCCTCGTGACCACCCCTCTCCCCCAGCGCCTGTGCAGAAGATTGAGAACTTTCTAGAACAAAATCCATGTAAGTCCTGAAGGGGCGTACCTGGAGGCGGGGATTAGCTTATAAAAGACACGCCCCGCCCCAGGAAGCGCCCGCACGCCCACCACTGGAGGATTGCCACGTCTGTCATTGTCATTGCGGGATCCAAGGGTGGTGATACTTTTTCTTTCTCTTTCCTCCTCTCTCTTCCTTTCCTTTTCTTGCTTCTCTCTTCCTCTGCTCTTCCAATATATGCAAGTTTGGGATAAATTGTGATGGCTGGCCCAGAAAATAGCTCCATTGCCAAATCGACTTTGTTCGTTCGTTAAGCTCGCCAGTTCGTTAAGTTTGTCCGTTTGTGGAATTTGCAAGTTAATAAAGTTGCTGGCCAGACTGTTCCTCTGAGTCAGCTCTGCCGAGCAGAGATAGGTTTTTGTCGGTACACAAACCGTCGGGGAATCGAACAGATTCAACCCTCTCGCAACCCACCGAGTGGGATGAGACAGTACCACCTTGGGACCCCTCAACATCCCCCCTCAAAGCCACCACAGCTGCCCTCCACTCCACGGCCCTTTGTCCCCTTCCTGTGGGGAGGGTGGGAAGGAGGCGTGGATGAACCTCGGGGCCGATATTTAACCCCGGGGCTGGGGACAAGGACAAATTCTCCCATGTGCGTCACTCCCATGTGGCTTCACCCCCGCCTTGGGAAAATGATACCCAACGATGTCGCAATGGGTCTCAACAACCACGAGCGGTCTTGGGAGAGCCTTGGCAACTCAACCGCCGCGGATCATCAAAGGGGGTGCACGGTTTGGTCCCTGCCCACCGCGGGGCAAAGGTCTTCCCTTGCTGCTCCTTGCCGGCATTCTGCCTGCGCCGAGCGGGGTTCGGGCTCTGGGATGCTGCCGGCGTGGGATCGGTGAAGGGGAAGATGAAGGTTTCCATCTTTCCTCTGCCCTTCTTCCTCCTCCTCCTCCTCCTCCTCCCTGGAGCCAGAAAGGGTGAGTAGGGCTGGGGGGCCTTTCCTTGACTGTTTTGGGGGGGACAGAGGGGGTGCCACAGGGTGGGAGAGGGCTGCCATCTCCTCCTGGGTTTCTCCATGGGGTCCCCCTGCAAAGGGGCAGCTTTGTCCCCCACCACCTCCATCCCCTCGCCAAAAAACCCCTCTCTCCAAGCTCCCATCTCCCCCAACCACGGGGGTCCACGAGGATGGGTCGGGGGTGCAAGCCAGCCCCCCACCATGGGCTGGTGTCCCCAGACGGGTGACACTTTGTGTCTGCCCACAACCTTGTCCGGTCCCACCACCGGGACATGGCTGCAGCTCTGGACCCGACCCAAAGTGCCCCCCCAACAACCCACCCACCCAAGAGCCGCCCTCCCCCCATCACCACCCCCCTCCCACCCCGCTCCTGCTCCAGCTTTTCACCGGTCACCCACCCCCATCCTCCCCTCCTGCACCCGCTGCACCGCAGCCGGCGGCCACCGACGCCAATTCACCCCCTGCCCGCATCCCCCCCCGGCCAAGCACAGCGGCTGGCGTGCTCCGGAGCTTTTAAACCTCGTTAAGAGCAGGGACGAGGGTGAGCTGATTGCATAAGGGAGGCTCATTTAGGAGAAAGGCAGCAGGAGAACGTCAATTCAGAGCAAAGGGGCTGCAAAGATGGGTTTTTTTAAAATTTTGGGGTTTGTTTGGGGGATTGTTTCAGCTCAAACCAGCTTGAAGAAGCTGGGGAATTTCAGGGGGATAATTTCCCAAGAAAAAACATGATTTGAAGGACAGCATGCCCATGGTGGGGAGGGGGTCTCCCCATGGCCCTCCTCCCCGTGACGGGATGACCCACGCTCAATCGAGGGATTAACAGCTCAAGGCGGTCGCGTTCGTTAACCCCTACCCCGGCAGGCGCTCCCAGTCACGCGTGCCACATGCTCGGCATGAGGCGACCACACCCACTGTCAGTGACACGGGTTTCTTGCACAACAAATGCTGCCCAACCATGTCAGCACGTTCATGCCTGGGAAACGAAAGTCTGGGACATGCCCGGTCAAAGGAAAGGACATGGATAAAGTCCAAGCCCGTGAGGATCAGCTGTAAAGGAAACTCCTTCTGATAAGGAAGCTCATTCTGGGGTGGAGAACAGCCAAGGGGTGCTTTGGGGTGGGAACTGCTGGTGGGATGGCAGTGGGGTCAGCGCCCCAACCTCGGGGGGACACAGCACCCATGGCAGCAGTGCATGCACAGGGAGAGAGAGGAGGACAAAGTTCTCCCTCTCCCCAGCCCCGAGGAACCCCGTCCTTCTGCACCCACACGTGCCTCAGCCGCAACTCCTTCACAGCAACCCCTCGGCTGCCCGAGAGCACTGCCGAAAACACAACACACACCTCCACAGCCACCACAGCCACCAGGGACCCTGCCGGCACCACAACCCTGATACGGCCACCACCACCTCTGCACCCACCAAAGCCATGACCACCTCTGCACCCACCACAGACACCAGAACTTGTGCTCTCTCCACAGCCTCCAACACGGCCACAACCACCAGGACCACCATGACCTCTACTCCCACACCAACTACCACCACGACCACGCCGAGCACAGCTGTCACCACGCGGACATCATGGAGCAGAGAAGTAACGGGGGACATGTCGACCACTACGGAGTCATCTGCCACCGTGAGCATGTTGATCGCTACAGCCACTGCTGACATCAGCAGCCCTACCAGCCCTTTGAACCCCACTAGCTCTCCTAGCCCCACTAGCCCCACAGGTCCTAGTACCTCCAGAACTACCACAGCAGGCACCACAACTCCAAGCAACACCACCCCCCCTAACACTACAACCAGCCCCTCCACCGCCACGACTATGACCATCACCCCCACCACTACGACCATCACTCTGCCCACTACAAACACCACCCCCACTAAAACCACCGCCCCCACCTCCACTACCACCGTCACCACCACCCCCACCACTACGACCCCCCCCACCACCACCATGACCGTCACCACCACCACGACAACCACCACCCCCACTACTACAACCACCACCCACACCACTACGACCACCAGCGCCACTACGACTGCTACAACCCCCACCCCCACCGCCTCCACTACCACCATCACCACCACCCCCACCATTACTACCCCCACCCCCACCACCACTACAACGACCACCCCCACCCCCACCGCTATGACGAACACAGCCGCCACCACCACCTCCACCACCACTATGACCGTCACACCCACCCCCACCACTACGACCACCCGCACCAGCACCATGACCGTCACCACCACCACGACAACCACCACCCGCACTACTACAACCACCCCCACCACCACTATGACCGTCACCCCCACAACTACGACCACCAGCCCCACCACTCCCACTACTACAAACACCCCTCCCACCACCACTACGACCATCACGCCCACCACCACGACGACCCCCACCACCACTATGACCACCCCCACTACTACAACCACCCCTCCGACCACCACTAGGACCATCATCCCCACCCCCACCACTATGACCACCACCCCCACCACTACAACAACCGCCCCCACTACAACCACCGCCCCCACCACCACTACTACGACCACCCCCACCCCCACCGCTATGACGAACACAGCCGCCACCACCACCTCCACCACCACTTTGACCGTCACACCCACCCCCACCACTACGACCACCCGCACCAGCACCATGACCACCACCACGCTCACCACCACCACCCCCACTACTACAACCACCCCCACCACCACTATGACCGTGACCACCACCCCCACCACCACAATGATCATCCCCACTACTACAACCACCCCTCCGACCACCACTAAGACCATCATCCCCACCCCCACCACTATGACCACCACCCCCACCACTACAACCACCACCACTACGACCAGCACCCAGACCCCCAGGACTACGACCATCACTCCCACCACGACAACCACCACCCCCATTACAACCACCGCCTCCACCACCACTACGACTGTCACCACCACCCCCACCAATACGACCACCCCTCCGACCACCACTACGACCATCATCCCCACTGCCACCACTACGACCGCCACCCCCACCACCCCCACCACTACAGCCACCACCACCACCACCACCACTACGACCATCACCCCCACTGCCACCACTACGACCGCCACCCCGACCACCCCCACCACTACAGCCACCACCACCACCACCACCACTACGACCATCACCCCCACCACTACAACCACCACCCCCACTAATACAACCACCCACACCACGACCACTATGAACACCACCACCCCCCACACCACTACAACCACCAGCCCTACCACACCAACCACTATGACCCCTCCCACCACTACAGCCACCACCACCACCGCCACCTCGACTACGACCATCACTCCCACCACTACGACCACCCCCACCACCACCATGACCGTCACCACCAACACGACAAACACCACCCCCACTATGACCGTCACCCCCAACCCCACCACTACGACCACCAGCCCCACCACTCCCACTACTACAAACACCCCTCCCACCACCACTACAGCCATCACCCCCACCACCACGACGACCCCCACCACCACTACGACCACCCCCACTACTACAACCACCCCTCCGACCACCAGTACGACCATCATCCCCACCCCCACCACTATGACAACCACCCCCACAACCCCCACCACTACAACCACCACCACTACGAGCAGCACCCCCATCCACACCACTACGACCATCACTCCCACCACTACAACCACCACCCCTACTACAACCACCGCCCCCACCACCACTACGACTGTCACCACCAACCCCACCACTATGACCAACAGCCCCACCACCCCAACCGCTATGAACCCTCCCACCACTACAGCCACCACCACAACCCCCACCACTACGACCCCCCCCACCACCACAACCAGCGCTACCACCACCACCCCCACCTCGACTACAACCATCACTCCCACCACTACGACCACCCCCACCACCACTACGACCACCCCCACCACCACTACAACCACCCCTCCGACCACCACTACAACCATCATCCCCACTGCCACCACTACGACCGCCACCCCTACCACCCCCACCACTATGACCCCACCCACCAACACCCCCAGCACTACCACCACCACCCCCACCTCAACTACGACCATCACTCCCACCACTACGACCACCCCCCCCACCACCATGACCGTCACCACCAACATGACAAACACCACCCACACTACTACAACCACCCCCACCACCACTATGACCGTGAACCCCCCCCCCTCCACTACGACCACCAGCCCCACCACTCCCACTACTACAAACACCTCTCCCACCACCACTACGAACATCACCCCCACCACCATGAAGACCCCCACCACCACAACCACCCCCACTACTACAACCACCCCTCCGACCACCACTAGAACCATCATCCCCAACCCCACCACTATGACCACCACTCCCACCACTACAACCACCACCCCCACTACAACAACCTCCCCCACCACCACTACGACTGTTACCACCACCCCCACCACTACGACCACCCCCACCACCACGACGACAACCCCCACCACAAACATCACCACCCCCACTACTACAACCACCACTCCGACCACCAGTACGACCATCATCCCCACCCCCACCACTATGACCATCACTCCCACCACTACAACCACCACTCCCACTACAAACACCGCCCCCACCACCACTACGACTGTAACCACCACCCCCACCACTACGACCACCCCCACCACCACTATGACCACCCCCACCACTACAACCACCCCTCCGACCACCACTATGACCATCACCCCCACTGCCACCACTACGACCGCCACCCCTAACACCCCCATCACTACAGCCACCACCACCACCCCCACCACTACGACCACCCCCACCACCACCACAACCACCCCCACTACCACAACCACCCCTCCGACCACCACTAGGACCATCATCCCCACCCCCACCACTATGACTACCGCCCGCACCACCCCCACCACTACAACCACCACCACTACTAGCAGCACCCCCATCCCCACCACTACGACCATGACTCCCACCACTACAACAACCACCCCTACTACAACCACCGCCCCCACCACCACTACGACTATCACCACCACCCCCACCATTACGACCACCCCCACCACTACAACCACTCCTCCGACAATCATCCCCACTGCCACCACTACGACCGCCACCCCCACCACCCCCATCACTACAGCCACCACCACCACCACCACCACGACCATCACCCCCACCACTACAACTACCACCCCTACTAATACAACCACGACCGCCACCACCACTATGAACACCACCAACCCCCACACCACTACGACCACCAGCCCCACCACACCAACCACTATGACCCCTCCCACCACTACAGCCACCACCACCACACCCACCACTACGACCCCCCCCACCACCACCCCCAGCACTACCACCACCACCCCCACCTCGACTACGACCATCACTCCCACCACTACGACCTCCCCCACCACCACCATGACCGTCACCACCACCACGACATCCACCACCCCCACTATGACCGTCACCCCTACCCCCACCACTACGACCACCAGCCCCACCACTCCCACTACTACAAACACCCCTCCCACCACCACTACGACCATCATCCCCACCCCCACCACTACGACCACCACCCCCACCACTACAACCACCAACCCCACTACAACCACCGCCCCCACCACCACTACGACTGTCACCACCACCCCCACCACTACGACCACCCCCACCACCACGACGACCACCCCCACCACCACCATGACCGTCACCACCACCACGACAACCACCAGCCCCACTACTACAACCACCCCCACCACCTCTATGACCGTCACCCCGACCGCTATGACCACCAGCCCCACCACTCCCACTACTACAAACACCCCTCCCACCACCACTACGACCATCACTGCCACCACCACGACGACCCCCACCACCACTACGACCACCCCCACTACTACAACCACCCCGCCGACCACCAGTACGACCATCATCCCCACCCCCACCACTATGACCACCACCCCCACCACCCCCACCCGTACAACCACCACCCCCACTACAACAACCTCCCCCACCACCACTACGACTGTTACCACCACCCCCACCACTACGACCACCCGCACCACCACGACGACCACCCCCACCACAAACATCACCACCCCCACTACTACAACCACCACTCCGACCACCAGTACAACCATCATCCCCACCCCCACCACTATGACCACTACCCCCACCACTACAACCACCAACCCCACTACAACCACCGCCCCCACCACCACTACGACTGTCACCACCACCCCCACCACTACGACCACCCCCACCACCACTACGACCACCCCCAGCAGTACAACCACCCCTCCGACCACCACTACAACCATCATCCCCACTACCACCACTACGACCGCCACCCCTACCACCCCCATCACTACAGCAACCACCACCACCACCACCACGACCATCACACCCAGCACTACAACCACCACCCCCACTAATACAACCACCCACACCACCACCACTATGAACACCACAACCCCCCACACCACTACGACCACCAGCCCCACCACACCAACCACTATGACCCCTCCCACAACTACAGCCACCACCACCACCCCCACCACTACGACCCCCCCCACCAACACCCCCACCACTACCACCACCACCCCCACCTCGAGTACGACCATCACTCCCACCACTACGACCACCCCCACCACCACCATGACCGTCACCCCCACCACTACGACCACCAGCCCCACCACTCCCAATACTACAAGCAACCCTCCCACCACCACTACGACCATCACGCCCACCACCACGACGACCCCCACCACCACTACGACCACCCCCACTACTACAACCACCCATCCGACCACCAGTACGACCATCATCCCCACCCCCACCACTATGACCAGCACCACCACCACCCCCACCACTACAACCACCACCCCCACTACAACAACCTCGCCCACCACCACTACGACTGTTACCACCACCCCCACCACTACGACCACCCCCACCACCACGACGACCACCCCCACCACAAACATCACCACCCCCACTACTACAACCACCCCTCCGACCACCACTACAACCATCATCCCCACTACCACCACTACGACCGCCACCCCTACCACCCCCATCACTACAGCAACCACCACCACCACCACCACGACCATCACACCCAGCACTACAACCACCACCCCCACTAATACAACCACCCACACCACCACCACTATGAACACCACAACCCCCCACACCACTACGACCACCAGCCCCACCACACCAACCACTATGACCCCTCCCACAACTACAGCCACCACCACCACCCCCACCACTACGACCCCCCCCACCACCACCCCCAGCACTACCACCACCACCCCCACCTCGACTACGACCATCACTCCCACCACTACGACCACCCCCCCCACCACCATGACCGTCACCACCACCACGACAAACACCACCCCCACTACTACAACCACCCCCACCACCACTATGACCGTGAACCCCACCCCCTCCACTACGACCACCAGCCCCACCACTCCCACTACTACAAACACCTCTCCCACCACCACTACGAACATCACCCCCACCACCATGAAGACCCACACCACCACAACCACCCCCACTACTACAACCACCCCTCCGACCACCACTAGAACCATCATCCCCAACCCCACCACTATGACCACCACTCCCACCACTACAACCACCACCCCCACTACAACAACCTCCCCCACCACCACTACGACTATTACCACCACCCCGACCACTACGACCACCCCCACCACCACGACGACAACCCCCACCACAAACATCACCACCCCCACTACTACAACCACCACTCTGACCACCAGTACGACCATCATCCCCACCCCCACCACTACGGCCATCACTCCCACCACTACGACCACCACTCCCACTTCAACCACCGCCCCCACCACCACTACGACTTTCATGACCACCCCCACCACTACGACCACCCCCACCACCACTACGACCACCCCCACCAGTACAACCACCCCTCCGACCACCACTACGACCATCATCCCCACTGCCACCACTATGACCACCACCCCCACCACTACAACCACCACCCCCACTACAACCACCACGCCCACCACCACTACGACTTTCACCACCACCCCCACCACTACGACCACCCCCACCACCACTACAACCACTCCCACCACCACTACGACCACCCCTCCCACCAACACTACGACCATCATCCCCACTGCCACCACTACGACCGTCACCCCCAACACCCCCACCATTACAGCCACCACCACCACCACCACCACTACGACCATCACCCCCAGCACTACAACCACCACCCCCACTAATACAACCACCCACACCACCACCACTATGAACACCCCCACCCCCCACACCACTATGACCACCAGCCCCACCACACCAACCACTATGACCCCTCCCACCACTACAGCCACCACCACCCCCCCCACCACTACGACCCCCCCCACCACCACCCCCACCACTACCACCACCACCCCCACCTCGACTACGACCATCACTCCCACTACTACGACCTCCCCCACCACCACCATGACCATCACCACCACCACGACAACCACCACCCCCACTATAACCGTCACCCCCACCCCCACCACTACGACCACCAGCCCCACCACTCCCACTACTACAAACACCCCTCCCACCACCACTACGACCATTATCCCCACCCCCACCACTACGACCACCACCCCCACCACTACAACCACCAACCCCACTACAACCACCGCCCCCACCACCGCTACGACTTTCACCACCACCACCACCACTACGACCACCCCCACCACCACTACAACCACCCCCACCACCACTACGACCACCCCCACCAGTACAACCACCCCTCCGACCACCACTACGACCATCATCCCCACTGCCACCACTACGACCGCCACCCCTACCACCCCCATCACTACAGCCACCACCACCACCACCACCACGACCAACACCCCCAGCACTACAACCACCACCCCCACTAATACAACCACCCACAACACCACCACTATGAACACCCCCACCCCCCACACCACTACGACCACCAGCCCCACCACACCAACCACTATGACCCCTCCCACCACTACAGCCACCACCACCACCCCCACCAGTACCACCACCACCCCCACCTCGACTACGACCATCACTCTCACCACTACGACCTCCCCCACCACCACCATGACCGTCACCACCACCACGACAACCACCACGCCCACTATAACCGTCACCCCCACCCCCACCACTACGACCACCAGCCCCACCACTCCCACTACTACAAACACCCCTCCCACCACCACTACGACCATTATCCCCACCCCTACCACTACGACCACCACCCCCACCACTACAACCACCAACCCCACTACAACCACCGCCCCCACCACCGCTACGACTTTCACGACCACCCCCACCACTACGACCACCCCCACCACCACTACGACCACCCCCACCACCACTACGACCACCCCCACCAGTACAACCACCCCTCCGACCACCACTACGACCATCATCCCCACTGCCACCACTATGACCACCACCCCCACCACTACAACCACCACCCCCACTACAACCACCACGCCCACCACCACTACGACTTTCACCACCACCCCCACCACTACGACCACCCCCACCACCACTACAACCACTCCCACCACCACTATGACCACCCCTTCCACCAACACTACGACCATCATCCCCACTGCCACCACTACGACCGTCACCCCCAACACCCCCACCATTACAGCCACCACCACCACCACCACCACTACGACCATCACCCCCAGCACTACAACCACCACCCCCACTAATACAACCACCCACACCACCACCACTATGAACACCACAACCCCCCACACCACTACGACCACCAGCCCCACCACACCAACCACTATGACCCCTCCCACCACTACAGCCACCACCACCCCCCCCACCACTACGACCCCCCCCACCACCACCCCCACCACTACCACCACCACCCCCACCTCGACTACGACCATCACTCCCACTACTACGACCTCCCCCACCACCACCATGACCATCACCACCACCACGACAACCACCACCCCCACTATAACCGTCACCCCCACCCCCACCACTACGACCACCAGCCCCACCACTCCCACTACTACAAACACCCCTCCCACCACCACTACGACCATTATCCCCACCCCCACCACTACGACCACCACCCCCACCACTACAACCACCAACCCCACTACAACCACCGCCCCCACCACCGCTACGACTTTCACCACCACCCCCACCACTACGACCACCCCCACCACCACTACAACCACCCCCACCACCACTACGACCACCCCCACCAGTACAACCACCCCTCCGACCACCACTACGACCATCATCCCCACTGCCACCACTACGACCGCCACCCCTACCACCCCCATCACTACAGCCACCACCACCACCACCACCACGACCAACACCCCCAGCACTACAACCACCACCCCCACTAATACAACCACCCACACCACCACCACTATGAACACCCCCACCCCCCACACCACTACGACCACCAGCCCCACCACACCAACCACTATGACCCCTCCCACCACTACAGCCACCACCACCACCCCCACCAGTACCACCACCACCCCCACCTCGACTACGACCATCACTCTCACCACTACGACCTCCCCCACCACCACCATGACCGTCACCACCACCACGACAACCACCACCCCCACTATAACCGTCACCCCCACCCCCACCACTACGACCACCAGCCCCACCACTCCCACTACTACAAACACCCCTCCCACCACCACTACGACCATCATCCCCACTGCCACCACTATGACCACCACCCCCACCACTACAACCACCACCCCCACTACAACCACCACGCCCACCACCACTACGACTTTCACCACCACCCCCACCACTACGACCACCCCCACCACCACTACAACCACTCCCACCACCACTACGACCACCCCTCCCACCAACACTACGACCATCATCCCCACTGCCACCACTACGACCGTCACCCCCAACACCCCCACCATTACAGCCACCACCACCACCACCACCACTACGACCATCACCCCCAGCACTACAACCACCACCCCCACTAATACAACCACCCACACCACCACCACTATGAACACCACAACCCCCCACACCACTACGACCACCAGCCCCACCACACCAACCACTATGACCCCTCCCACCACTACAGCCACCACCACCCCCCCCACCACTACGACCCCCCCCACCACCACCCCCACCACTACCACCACCACCCCCACCTCGACTACGACCATCACTCCCACTACTACGACCTCCCCCACCACCACCATGACCATCACCACCACCACGACAACCACCACCCCCACTATAACCGTCACCCCCACCCCCACCACTACGACCACCAGCCCCACCACTCCCACTACTACAAACACCCCTCCCACCACCACTACGACCATTATCCCCACCCCCACCACTACGACCACCACCCCCACCACTACAACCACCAACCCCACTACAACCACCGCCCCCACCACCGCTACGACTTTCACCACCACCCCCACCACTACGACCACCCCCACCACCACTACAACCACCCCCACCACCACTACGACCACCCCCACCAGTACAACCACCCCTCCGACCACCACTACGACCATCATCCCCACTGCCACCACTACGACCGCCACCCCTACCACCCCCATCACTACAGCCACCACCACCACCACCACCACGACCAACACCCCCAGCACTACAACCACCACCCCCACTAATACAACCACCCACACCACCACCACTATGAACACCCCCACCCCCCACACCACTACGACCACCAGCCCCACCACACCAACCACTATGACCCCTCCCACCACTACAGCCACCACCACCACCCCCACCAGTACCACCACCACCCCCACCTCGACTACGACCATCACTCTCACCACTACGACCTCCCCCACCACCACCATGACCGTCACCACCACCACGACAACCACCACCCCCACTATAACCGTCACCCCCACCCCCACCACTACGACCACCAGCCCCACCACTCCCACTACTACAAACACCCCTCCCACCACCACTACGACCATCATCCCCACCCCCAGCACTACGACCACCACCCCCACCACTACAACCACCAACCCCACTACAACCACCGCCCCCACCACCACTACGACTGTCACCACCACCCCCACCACTACGACCACCCCCACCACCACGACGACCACCCCCACCACCACCATGACCGTCACCACCACCACGACAACCACCACCCCCACTACTACAACCACCCACACCACCTCTATGACCGTCACCCCGACCACTATGACCACCAGCCCCACCACTCCCACTACTACAAACACCCCTCCCACCACCACTACGACCATCACTGCCACCACCACGACGACCCCCACCACCACTACGACCACCCCCAGTACTACAACCACCCCGCCGACCACCAGTACGACCATCATCCCCACCCCCACCACTATGACCACCAGCCCCACCACCCCCACCCGTACAACCACCACCCCCACTACAACAAACTCCCCCACCACCACTACGACTGTTACCACCACCCCCACCAGTACAACCACCCCTCCGACCACCACTACAACCATCATCCCCACTACCACCACTACGACCGCCACCCCTACCACCCCCATCACTACAGCCACCACCACCACCACTACGACCATCACACCCAGCACTACAACCACCACCCCCACTAATACAACCACCCACCCCACCACCACTATGAACACCACCACCCCCCACACCACTACGACCACCAGCCCCACCACACCAACCACTATGACCCCTCCCACCACTACAGCCACCACCACCACCCCAACCACTACGACCCCCCCCACCACCACCCCCACCACTACCACCACCACCCCAACCTCGACTATGACCATCACTCCCACCACTACGACCAACCCCACCACCACCATGACCGTCACCACCACCACGACAACCACCACCCCCACTACTACAACCACCTCCGCCACCACTATGACCGTCACCCCCACCACTACGACCACCAGCCCCACCACTCCCACTACTACAAACACCCCTCCCACCACCAGTACGAACATCACCCCCACCACCACGACCACCCCCACCACTATGACCACCCCTCCAACCACCACTACGACCATCATCCCCACTGCCACCACTATGACCACCACTCCCACCACTACAACCACCACCCCCACTACAACCACCGCGCCCACCACCACTACGACTTTCACCACCACCCCCACCACTACGACCACCCCCACCACCACTATCACCACTCCCACCACCACTATGACCATCATCTCCACTGCCACCACTACGACCGCCACCCCCACCACCATGACTGTCACCACCACCACGACAACCACCACCCCCCCTACTACAACCACCCCCACCACCACTATGACCGTCACCCCCACCGCTACGATCACCAGCCCCACCACTCCCACTACTACAAACACCTCTTCCACCACCACTACGACCATCACGCCCACCACCACGACCACCACCACCACCACTATGACCACCCCCACTACTACAACCACCCCTCTGACCACCACTAAGACCATCATCCCCACCACTATGACCACCACTCCCACCACTACAACCACCACCCCCACTACAACCACCACGCCCACCACCACTACGACTTTCACCACCACCCCCACCACTACGACTACCCCCACCACCACTAACACCACTCCCACCACCACTACGACCACCCCTCCCACCAACACTACGACCATCATCCCCACTACCACCACTACGACCGCCACCCCTACCACCCCCACCATTACAGCCAACACCACCACCACCACCACTACGACCATCACCGCCACCACTACAACCACCACCCCCACTAATACAACCACCCACACCACCACCACTATGAACACCCCAACCCCCCACACCACTACGACCACCAGCCCCACCACACCAACCACTATGACCCCTCCCACCACTACAGCCACCACCACCACCCCCACCACTAAGACCCCCCCCACCACCACCCCCACCACTACCACCACCACCCCCACCTCGACTACGACCATCACTCCCACCACTACGACCTCCCCCACCAGCACCATGACCGTCACCACCACCACGACAACCACCACCCCCACTATGACCGTCACCCCTACCCCCACCACTACGACCACCAGCCCCACCACTCCCACTACTACAAACACCCCTCCCACCACCACTAGGACCATCATCCCCACCCCCACCACTACAACCACCACCCCCACCACTACAAACACCAACCCCACTACAACCACCGCCCCCACCACCACTACGACTGTCACCACCACCCCCACCACTACGACCACCCCCACCACCACTACGACCACCCCCACCACTACAACCACCCCTCCGACCACCACTATGACCAGCACCCCCACTGCCACCACTACGACCGCCACCCCCAGCACCCCCATCACTACAGCCACCACCACCACCACGACCATCACCCCCACCACTACAACCACCACCTCCACTAATACAACCACGACTGCCATCACCACTATGAACACCACCAACCCCCACACCACTACGACCACCAGCCCCACCACACCATCCACTATGACCCCTCCCACCACTACAGCCACCACCACCACCCCCACCACTACGACCCCCCCCACCACCACCCCCAGCACTACCACCACCACCCCCACCTCGACTACGACCATCACTCCCGCCACTACGACCACCCCCACCACCACCATGACCGTCACCACCACCACGAGAACCACCACCCCCACTACTACAACCACCCCCCCCACCTCTATGACCGTCACCCCCACCACTACGAACACCAGCCCCACCACTCCCACTACTACAAACACCCCTCCCACCACCACTACCACCATCACTGCCACCACCACGACGACCCCCATCACCACTACGACCACCCCCACTACTACGACCACCCCTCCGACCACCAGTACGACCATCATCCCCACCCCCACCACTATGACCACCACCCCCACCACCCCCACCACTACAACCACCACCCCCACTACAACAACCTCCCCCACCACCACTACGACTGTTACCACTATCCCCAACACTACGACCACCCCCACCACCACGACGACCACCCCCACCACAAACATCACCACCCCCACTACTACAACCACCACTCCGACCACCAGTACTACCATCATCCCCACCCCCACCACTACGACCATCACTCCCACAACTACGACCACCACTCCCACTACAACCACCGCCCCCACCACCACTACGACTTTCACCACCACCCCCACTACTACGACTTTCACCACCACCCCCAATACTACGACCACCCCCACCACCACTACGACCACCGCCACCAGTACAACCACCCCTCCGACCACCACTACAACCATCATCCCTACTACCACCACTACGACCGCCACCCCTACCACCCCCATCACTACAGCTACCACCACCACCACCACTACGACCATCACCCCCACCACTACAACCACCAGCCGCACTAATACAACCACCCCCACCACCACCACTATGAACACCCCCACCCCCCACACCACTACGACCACCAGCCCCACCACACCAACCACTATGACCCCTCCCACCACTACAGCTACCACCTCCACCCCCACCACTACGACACCCCCAACCACCACCCCCAGCACTACCACCACCACCCCCACCTCGACTACGACCATCACTCCCGCCACTACGACCACCCCCACCACCACCATGACCGTCACCACCACCACGACAACCACCACCCCCACTACTACAACCACCCCCACCACCACTATGACCGTCACCCCCACCACTACGACCACCAGCCCCACCACTCCCACTACTACAAACACCCCTCCCACCACCACTACCACCATCACTGCCACCACCACGACGACCCCCATCACCACTACGACCACCCCCACTACTACGACCACCCCTCCGACCACAAGTACCACCATCATCCCCACCCCCACCACTATGACCACCACCCCCACCACCCCCACCACTACAACCACCACCCCCACTAATACAACCACCCCCACCACCACCACTATGAACACCACCACCCCCCACACCACTACGACCACCAGCCCCACCACACCAACCACTATGACCCCTCCCACCACTACAGCCACCACCACCACCCCCACCACTACGACCCCCCCCACCCCCACCCCCACCACTACCACCACCACCCCCACCTCGACTACAAACATCACTCCCACTACTACGACCACCCCCACCACCACCATGACCGTCACCACCAAGACGACAACCACCACCCCCACTAATCCAACCACCCCCACCACCTCTATGACCGTCACCCCCACCACTACGACCACCAGCCCCACCACTCCCACTACTACAAACACCCCTCCCACCACCACTACGACCATCACCCCCACCACCACGACCACCCCCACCACCACTATGACCAGCCCCACTACTACAACCACCCCTCCAACCACCACTAGGACCATCACTCCCACCCCCACGACTATGACCACCACCCCCACCACTACAACCACCACCCCCACCTCACCGACCACCACTACGACCATCACCCCCACTGCCACCACTACGACCGCCACCCCCAGCACCCCCATCACTACAGCCACCACCACCACCACGACCATCACCCCCACCACTACCACCACCACCCCTACTAATACAACCATGACCGCCACCACCACTATGAACACCACCAACCCCCACACCACTACGACCACCAGCCCCACCACACCAACCACTATGACCCCTCCCACCAATACAGCCACCACCACCCCCCCCACCACTACGACCCCCACCACCACCACCCCCAGCACTACCACCACCACCCCCACCTCAACTACGACCATCACTCCCACCACTACGACCACCCCCACCACCACCATGACCGTCATCACCACCACGACAACCACCACCCCCACTACTACAACCACCCCCACCACCTCTATGACCGTCACCCCCACCACTACGACCACCAGCCCCACCACTCCCACTACTACAAACACCCCTCCCACCACCACTACCACCATCACTGCCACCACGACGACGACCTCCACCACCACTACGACCACCCCCACTACTACAACCACCCCGCCGACCACCAGTACGACCATCATCCCCACCCCTAACACTATGACCACCACCCCCACCACCCCCACTACTACAACCACCACCCCCACTACAACAACCTCCCCCATCACCACTACGACTGTTACCACCACCCCGACCACTACGACCACCCCCACCACCACGACGACCACCCCCACCACAAACATCACCACCCCCACTACTACAACCACCACTCCGACCACCAGTACAACCATTATCCCCACCCACACCACTACGACCATCACTCCCACCACTACAACCACCACCCCCACTGCAACCACCGCCCCCACCACCACTACGACTTTCACCACCACCCCCACCACTACGACCACCCCCACCACCACTACGACCACCCCCACCAGTACAACCACCCCTCCGACCATCATCCCCACTACCACCACTACGACCGCCACCCCTACCACCCCCATCACTACAGCCACCACCACCACCACCACCACGACTACAACCACCAGCCCCACTAATACAACCACCCCCACCACCACCACTATGAACACCACCACCCCCCACACCACTACGACCACCAGCCCCACCACACCAACCACTATGACCCCTCCCACCACTACAGCCACCACCACCACCCCCACCACTACGACCCCCCTCACCACCACCCCCACCACTACCACCACCACCCCAACCTCGACTACGACCATCACTCCCACCACTACGACCTCCCCCACCACCACCATGACCGTCACCACCACCACGACAACCACCACCCCCACTATGACCGTCACCCATACCCCCACCACTACCACCACCAGCCCCACCACTCCCACTACTACAAATACCCCTCCCACCACCACTACGACCATCACCCCCACTACCACGACGACCCGCACCACCACTATGGCCACCCCCACTACTACAACCACTCCTCTGACCACCACTATGACCATCATCCCCACCCCCACCACTATGACCACCACCCCCACCACTACAACCACCACCCTCACTACAACAACCTCCCCCACCACCACTACGACTGTCACCACCACCCCCACCACTACAACCACCCCCACCACCACGACGACCACCCCCACCACCACTACGACCACCCCCACCACCACTACGACCACCCCTCCGACCACCACTATGACCATCACCCCCACTGCCACCACTACGACCGCTACCCCCAGCACCCCCATCACTACAGCCACCACCACCACCACGACCATCACCCCCACCACTACAGCCACCACCACCACCCCCACCACTACGACCCCCCCCACCACCACCATCAGCACTACCACCACCACCCCCACCTCGACTACGACCATCACTCCCACCACTACGACCACCCCCACCACCACCATGACAACCACCACCCCCACTACTACAACCACCCCCACCACCTCTATGACCGTCACCCCCACCACTACGACCACCAGCCCCACCACTCCCACTACTACAAACACCCCTCCCACCACCACTACGAAAATCACCCCCACAACCACGACCACCCCTACCACCACTATGACCACCCCCACTACTACAACCACCCCTCCAACCACCACTAGGACCATCACCCCCACCCCCACGACTATGACCACCACCCCCACCAGTACAACCACCACCCCCACCTCGACTACGACCATCACTCCCACCACTACGACCTCCCCCACCACCACCATGACCGTCACCACCACCACGACAACCACCACCCCAACTATGCCCGTCACCCCTACCCCCACCACTACGACCACCAGCCCCACCACTCCCACTACTACAAACACCCCTCCTACCACCACTAGGACCATCATCCCCACCCCCACCACTACGACCACCACCCCCACCAATACAACCACCAACCCCACTACAACCACCGCCCCCACCACCACTACGACTGTCACCACCACCCCCACCACTACGGCCACCCCCACCACCACTACGACCACCCCCACCATTACAACCACCCCTCCGACCACCACTACGACCATCACCCCCACTGCCACCACTACGACCGCCACCCCCAGCACCCCCCTCACTACAGCCACCACCACCACCACGACCATCACCCCCACCACTACAACCACCACCCCTACTAATACAACCACGACCGCCACCACCACTATGAACACCACCAACCCCCACACCACTACGACCACCAGCCCCACCACACCAACCACTATGACCCCTCCCACCACTACAGCCACCACCACCACCCCCACCACTACGACCCCCCCCACCACCACTACCACCACTACCACCACCACCCCCACCTCGAGTACGACCATCACTCCCACCACTGCGACCACCCCCACCACCACCATGACCGTCACCACCAACACGACAACCACCACCCCCACTACTACAACCACCCCCACCACCTCTATGACCGTCACCCCCACCACTACGACCACCAGCCCCACCACTCCCACTACTACAAACACCCCTCCCACCACCACTACCACCATCACTGCCACCACCACGACGACCCCCACCACCACTACGACCACCCCCACTACTACAACTACCCCGCCGACCACCAGTACGACCATCATCCCCACCCCTAACACTATCACCACCACCCCCACCACCCCCACCACTACAACCACCACCCCCACTACAACAATCTCCCCCATCACCACTACGACTGTTACCACCACCCCCACCACTACGACCACCGCCACCACCACGACGACCACCCCCACCACAAACATCACCACCCCCACTACTACAACCACCACTCCGACCACCAGTACAACCATCATCCCCACCCTCACCACTACGACCATCACTCCCACCACTACAACCACGACCCCCACTACAACCACCGCCCCCACCACCACTACGACTTTCACCACCACCCCCACCACTACGACCACCCCCACCACCACTACGACCACCCCCACCAGTACAACCACCCCTCCGACCATCATCCCCACTAACACCACTACGACCGCCACCCCTACCACCCCCATCACTACAGCCACCACCACCACCACCACCACGACTACAACCACCAGCCCCACTAATACAACCACCCCCACCACCACCACTATGAACACCACCACCCCCCACACCACTACGACCACCAGCCCCACCACACCGACCACTATGACCCCTCCCACCACTACAGCCACCACCACCACCCCCACCACTACGACCCCCCTCACCACCACCCCCACCACTACCACCACCACCCCAACCTCGACTACGACCATCACTCCCACCACTACGACCTCCCCCACCACCACCATGACCGTCACCACCACCACGACAACCACCACCCCCACTATGACCGTCACCCCCACCCCCACCACTACGACCACCAGCCCCACCACTCCCACTACTACAAATACCCCTCCCACCACCACTACGACCATCACCCCCACCACCACGACGACCCCCACCACCACTATGACCACCCCCACTACTACAACCACCCCTCTGACCACCACTATGACCATCATCCCCACCCCCACCACTATGACCACCACCCCCACCACTACAACCACTACCCCCACTACAACAACCTCCCCCACCACCACTACGACTGTCACCACCACCCCCACCACTACAACCACCCCCACCACCACTACGACCACCCCCACCACCACTACGACCACCACCCCCACTGCCACCAGTACGACCGCTACCCCCAGCACCCCCATCACTACAGCCACCACCACCACCACGACCATCACCCCCACCACTACAGCGACCACCACCACCCCCACCACTACGACCCCCCCCACCACCACCCTCAGCACTACCACCACCACCCCCACCTCGACGACGACCATCACTCCCACCACTACGACCACCCCCACCACCACCATGACCGTCACCACCACCACGATAACCACCACCCCCACTACTACAACCACCCCCACCACCTCTATGACCGTCACCCCCACCACTACGACCACCAGCCCCACCACTCCCACTACTACAAACACCCCTCCCACCACCACTACGACAATCACCCCCACAACCACGACCACCCCCACCACCACTATGACAACCCCCACTACTACAACCACCCCTCCAACCACCACTAGGACCATCACCCCCACCCCCACGACTATGACCACCACCCCCACCACTACAACCACCACCCCAACCTCGACTACGACCATCACTCCCACCACTACGACCTCCCCCACCACCACCATGACCGTCACCACCACCACGACAACCACCACCCCCACTATGACCGTCACCCACACCCCCACCACTACGACCACCAGCCCCACCACTCCCACTACTACAAATACCCCTGCCACCACCACTACGACCATCGCCCCCACCACCACGACGACCCCCACCACCACTATGACCACCCCCACTACTACAACCACCCCTCTGACCACCACTATGACCATCATCCCCACCCCCACCACTATGACCACCACCCCCACCACTACAACCACTACCCCCACTACAACAACCTCCCCCACCACCACTACGACTGTCACCACCACCCCCACCACTACAACCACCCCCACCACCACTACGACCACCCCCACCACCACTACGACCACCCCCACCACCACTACGACCACCACCCCCACTGCCACCAGTACGACCGCTACCCCCAGCACCCCCATCACTACAGCCACCACCACCACCACGACCATCACCCCCACCACTACAGCGACCACCACCACCCCCACCACTACGACCCCCCCCACCACCACCCTCAGCACTACCACCACCACCCCCACCTCGACGACGACCATCACTCCCACCACTACGACCACCCCCACCACCACCATGACCGTCACCACCACCACGATAACCACCACCCCCACTACTACAACCACCCCCACCACCTCTATGACCGTCACCCCCACCACTACGACCACCAGCCCCACCACTCCCACTACTACAAACACCCCTCCCACCACCACTACGACAATCACCCCCACAACCACGACCACCCCCACCACCACTATGACAACCCCCACTACTACAACCACCCCTCCAACCACCACTAGGACCATCACCCCCACCCCCACGACTATGACCACCACCCCCACCACTACAACCACCACCCCAACCTCGACTACGACCATCACTCCCACCACTACGACCTCCCCCACCACCACCATGACCGTCACCACCACCACGACAACCACCACCCCCACTATGACCGTCACCCACACCCCCACCACTACGACCACCAGCCCCACCACTCCCACTACTACAAATACCCCTGCCACCACCACTACGACCATCGCCCCCACCACCACGACGACCCCCACCACCACTATGACCACCCCCACTACTACAACCACCCCTCTGACCACCACTAGGACCATCATCCCCACCCCCACCACTATGACCACCACCCCCACCACTACAACCACTACCCCCACTACAACAACCTCCCCCACCACCACTACGACTGTCACCACCACCCCCACCACTACAACCACCCCCACCACCACTACGACCACCCCCACCACCACTACGACCACCACCCCCACTGCCACCAGTACGACCGCTACCCCCAGCACCCCCATCACTACAGCCACCACCACCACCACGACCATCACCCCCACCACTACAGCGACCACCACCACCCCCACCACTACGACCCCCCCCACCACCACCCTCAGCACTACCACCACCACCCCCACCTCGACGACGACCATCACTCCCACCACTACGACCACCCCCACCACCACCATGACCGTCACCACCACCACGATAACCACCACCCCCACTACTACAACCACCCCCACCACCTCTATGACCGTCACCCCCACCACTACGACCACCAGCCCCACCACTCCCACTACTACAAACACCCCTCCCACCACCACTACGACAATCACCCCCACAACCACGACCACCCCCACCACCACTATGACAACCCCCACTACTACAACCACCCCTCCAACCACCACTAGGACCATCACCCCCACCCCCACGACTATGACCACCACCCCCACCACTACAACCACCACCCCAACCTCGACTACGACCATCACTCCCACCACTACGACCTCCCCCACCACCACCATGACCGTCACCACCACCACGACAACCACCACCCCCACTATGACCGTCACCCACACCCCCACCACTACGACCACCAGCCCCACCACTCCCACTACTACAAATACCCCTGCCACCACCACTACGACCATCGCCCCCACCACCACGACGACCCCCACCACCACTATGACCACCCCCACTACTACAACCACCCCTCTGACCACCACTATGACCATCATCCCCACCCCCACCACTATGACCACCACCCCCACCACTACAACCACTACCCCCACTACAACAACCTCCCCCACCACCACTACGACTGTCACCACCACCCCCACCACTACAACCACCCCCACCACCACTACGACCACCCCCACCACCACTACGACCACCCCCACCACCACTACGACCACCACCCCCACTGCCACCAGTACGACCGCTACCCCCAGCACCCCCATCACTACAGCCACCACCACCACCACGACCATCACCCCCACCACTACAGCGACCACCACCACCCCCACCACTACGACCCCCCCCACCACCACCCTCAGCACTACCACCACCACCCCCACCTCGACGACGACCATCACTCCCACCACTACGACCACCCCCACCACCACCATGACCGTCACCACCACCACGATAACCACCACCCCCACTACTACAACCACCCCCACCACCTCTATGACCGTCACCCCCACCACTACGACCACCAGCCCCACCACTCCCACTACTACAAACACCCCTCCCACCACCACTACGACAATCACCCCCACAACCACGACCACCCCCACCACCACTATGACAACCCCCACTACTACAACCACCCCTCCAACCACCACTAGGACCATCACCCCCACCCCCACGACTATGACCACCACCCCCACCACTACAACCACCACCCCAACCTCGACTACGACCATCACTCCCACCACTACGACCTCCCCCACCACCACCATGACCGTCACCACCACCACGACAACCACCACCCCCACTATGACCGTCACCCACACCCCCACCACTACGACCACCAGCCCCACCACTCCCACTACTACAAATACCCCTGCCACCACCACTACGACCATCGCCCCCACCACCACGACGACCCCCACCACCACTATGACCACCCCCACTACTACAACCACCCCTCTGACCACCACTAGGACCATCATCCCCACCCCCACCACTATGACCACCACCCCCACCACTACAACCACTACCCCCACTACAACAACCTCCCCCACCACCACTACGACTGTCACCACCACCCCCACCACTACAACCACCCCCACCACCACTACGACCACCACCCCCACTGCCACCAGTACGACCGCTACCCCCAGCACCCCCATCACTACAGCCACCACCACCACCACGACCATCACCCCCACCACTACAGCGACCACCACCACCCCCACCACTACGACCCCCCCCACCACCACCCTCAGCACTACCACCACCAACCCCACCTCGACGACGACCATCACTCCCACCACTACGACCACCCCCACCACCACCATGACCGTCACCACCACCACGACAACCACCACCCCCACTACTACAACCACCCCCACCACCTCTATGATCGTCACCCCCACCACTACGACCACCAGCCCCACCACTCCCACTACTACAAACACCCCTCCCACCACCACTACGACAATCACCCCCACAACCACGACCACCCCCACCACCACTATGACCACCCCCACTACTACAACCACCCCTCCAACCACCACTAGGACCATCACCCCCACCCCCACGACTATGACCACCACCCCCACCACTACAACCACCACCCCCACATCGACTACGACCATCACTCCCACCACTACGACCTCCCCCACCACCACCATGACCGTCACCACCACCACGACAACCACCACCCCAACTATGACCGTCACCCCCACCCCCACCACTACGACCACCAGCCCCACCACTCCCACTACTACAAACACCCCTCCTACCACCACTAGGACCATCATCCCCACCCCCACTACTACGACCATCAATTCCACCAATACAACGACCAACCCCACTACAACCACCGCCCCCACCACCACTACGACTGTCACCACCACCCCCACCACTACGGCCACCCCCACCACCACTACGACCACCCCCACCACTACAACCACCCCTCCGACCACCACTACGACCATCACCCCCACTGCCACCACTACGACCGCCACCCCCACCACTGCAACCACCACCCCTACTAATACAACCACGACCGCCACCACCACTATGAACACCACCAACCCCCACACCACTACGACCACCAGCCCCACCACACCAACCACTATGACCCCTCCCACCACTACAGCCACCACCACCACCCCCACCACTACGACCCCCCCCACCACCACCCCCAGCACTACCACCACCACCCCCACCTCAACTACGACCATCACTCCCACCACTACGACCACCCCCACCACCACCATGACCGTCACCACCACCACGATAACCACCACCCCCACTACTACAACCACCCCCACCACCTCTATGACCGTCACCCCCACCACTACGACCACCAGCCCCACCACTCCCACTACTACAAACACCCCTCCCACCACCACTACGACAATCACCCCCACAACCACGACCACCCCCACCACCACTATGACAACCCCCACTACTACAACCACCCCTCCAACCACCACTAGGACCATCACCCCCACCCCCACGACTATGACCACCACCCCCACCACTACAACCACCACCCCAACCTCGACTACGACCATCACTCCCACCACTACGACCTCCCCCACCACCACCATGACCGTCACCACCACCACGACAACCACCACCCCCACTATGACCGTCACCCACACCCCCACCACTACGACCACCAGCCCCACCACTCCCACTACTACAAATACCCCTGCCACCACCACTACGACCATCGCCCCCACCACCACGACGACCCCCACCACCACTATGACCACCCCCACTACTACAACCACCCCTCTGACCACCACTATGACCATCATCCCCACCCCCACCACTATGACCACCACCCCCACCACTACAACCACTACCCCCACTACAACAACCTCCCCCACCACCACTACGACTGTCACCACCACCCCCACCACTACAACCACCCCCACCACCACTACGACCACCCCCACCACCACTACGACCACCACCCCCACTGCCACCAGTACGACCGCTACCCCCAGCACCCCCATCACTACAGCCACCACCACCACCACGACCATCACCCCCACCACTACAGCGACCACCACCACCCCCACCACTACGACCCCCCCCACCACCACCCTCAGCACTACCACCACCACCCCCACCTCGACGACGACCATCACTCCCACCACTACGACCACCCCCACCACCACCATGACCGTCACCACCACCACGATAACCACCACCCCCACTACTACAACCACCCCCACCACCTCTATGACCGTCACCCCCACCACTACGACCACCAGCCCCACCACTCCCACTACTACAAACACCCCTCCCACCACCACTACGACAATCACCCCCACAACCACGACCACCCCCACCACCACTATGACAACCCCCACTACTACAACCACCCCTCCAACCACCACTAGGACCATCACCCCCACCCCCACGACTATGACCACCACCCCCACCACTACAACCACCACCCCAACCTCGACTACGACCATCACTCCCACCACTACGACCTCCCCCACCACCACCATGACCGTCACCACCACCACGACAACCACCACCCCCACTATGACCGTCACCCACACCCCCACCACTACGACCACCAGCCCCACCACTCCCACTACTACAAATACCCCTGCCACCACCACTACGACCATCGCCCCCACCACCACGACGACCCCCACCACCACTATGACCACCCCCACTACTACAACCACCCCTCTGACCACCACTAGGACCATCATCCCCACCCCCACCACTATGACCACCACCCCCACCACTACAACCACTACCCCCACTACAACAACCTCCCCCACCACCACTACGACTGTCACCACCACCCCCACCACTACAACCACCCCCACCACCACTACGACCACCCCCACCACCACTACGACCACCACCCCCACTGCCACCAGTACGACCGCTACCCCCAGCACCCCCATCACTACAGCCACCACCACCACCACGACCATCACCCCCACCACTACAGCGACCACCACCACCCCCACCACTACGACCCCCCCCACCACCACCCTCAGCACTACCACCACCAACCCCACCTCGACGACGACCATCACTCCCACCACTACGACCACCCCCACCACCACCATGACCGTCACCACCACCACGACAACCACCACCCCCACTACTACAACCACCCCCACCACCTCTATGACCGTCACCCCCACCACTACGACCACCAGCCCCACCACTCCCACTACTACAAACACCCCTCCCACCACCACTACGACAATCACCCCCACAACCACGACCACCCCCACCACCACTATGACCACCCCCACTACTACAACCACCCCTCCAACCACCACTAGGACCATCACCCCCACCCCCACGACTATGACCACCACCCCCACCACTACAACCACCACCCCCACATCGACTACGACCATCACTCCCACCACTACGACCTCCCCCACCACCACCATGACCGTCACCACCACCACGACAACCACCACCCCAACTATGACCGTCACCCCCACCCCCACCACTACGACCACCAGCCCCACCACTCCCACTACTACAAACACCCCTCCTACCACCACTAGGACCATCATCCCCACCCCCACTACTACGACCATCAATTCCACCAATACAACGACCAACCCCACTACAACCACCGCCCCCACCACCACTACGACTGTCACCACCACCCCCACCACTACGGCCACCCCCACCACCACTACGACCACCCCCACCACTACAACCACCCCTCCGACCACCACTACGACCATCACCCCCACTGCCACCACTACGACCGCCACCCCCACCACTGCAACCACCACCCCTACTAATACAACCACGACCGCCACCACCACTATGAACACCACCAACCCCCACACCACTACGACCACCAGCCCCACCACACCAACCACTATGACCCCTCCCACCACTACAGCCACCACCACCACCCCCACCACTACGACCCCCCCCACCACCACCCCCAGCACTACCACCACCACCCCCACCTCAACTACGACCATCACTCCCACCACTACGACCACCCCCACCACCACCATGACCATCACCACCACCACGACAACCACCACCCCCACTACTACAACCACCCCCACCACCTCTATGACCGTCACCCCCACCACTACGAACACCAGCCCCACCACTCCCACTACTACAAACACCCCTCCCACCACCACTACCACCATCACTGCCACCACCACGACGACCCCCACCACCACTACGACCACCCCCACTACTACAACTACCCCTCCGACCACCAGTACGACCATCATCCCCACCCCCACCACTATGACCACCACTCCCACCACCCCCACCACTACAACCACCACCCCCAATACAACAACCTCCCCCATCACCACTACGACTGTTACCACCACCCCCACCACTACGACCACCCCCACCACCACTACGACCACCCCCAACACTACAACCACCCCTCCGACCACCACGACGACCATCACCCCCACTACCACCACTACGACCTCCACCCCTACCACCCCCATCACTACAGCCACCACCACCACCACCCCCAGGACTACAACCACCAGCCCCACTAATACAACCACCCCCACCACCACCACTATGAACACCACGACCCCCCACACCACTACGACCACCAGCCCCACCACACCAACCACTATGACCCCTCCCACCACTACAGCCACCACCACCACCCCCACCACTACGACCCCCCCCACCACCACCCCCACCACTACCACCACCACCCCAACCTCGACTACGACCATCACTCCCACCACTACGACCACCCCCACCACCACCATGACCGTCACCACCACCACGACAACCACCACCCCCACTATGACTGTCACCCACACCCCCACCACTACGACCACCAGCCCCACCACTCCCACTACTACAAATACCCCTGCCACCACCACTACGACCATCACCCCCACCACCACGACGACCCCCACCACCACTATGACCACCCCCACTACTACAACCACCCCTCTGTCCACCACTAGGACCATCATCCCCACCCCCACCACTATGACCACCACCCCCACCACTACAACCACCACCCCCAGTACAACAACCTCCCCCAGCACCACTACGACTGTCACCACCACCCCCACCACTACAACCACCCCCACCACCACTACGACCACCCCCACCACCACTACGACCACCCCTCCGACCACCACTATGACCATCACCCCCACTGCCACCACTACGACCGCTACCCCCAGCACCCCCATCACTACAGCCACCACCATCACCACGACCATCACCCCCACCACTACAGCCACCACCACCACCCCCACCACTATGACCCCCCCCACCGCCACCCTCAGCACTACCACCACCAACCCCACCTCGACGACGACCATCACTCCCACCACTACGACCACCCCCACCACCACCATGACCGTCACCACCACCACGACAACCACCACCCCCACTACTACAACCACCCCCACCACCTCTATGACCGTCAGCCCCACCACTATGACCACCACCCCCACCACCCCCACCACTACAACCACCACCCCCACTACAACAACCTCCCCCACTACCACTACGACTGTTACCACCACCCCCACCACTACGACCACCCCCACCACCACGACGTCCACCCCCACCACAAACATCACCACCCCCACTACTACAACCACCACTCCGACCACCAGTATGACCATCATCCCCACCCCCACCGCTACGACCATCACTCCCACCACTACAACCACCACTCCCACTACAACCACCGCCCCCACCACCACTACGACTTTCACCACCACCCCCACCACTACGACCACCCCCACCACCACTACGACCACCCCCACCAGTACAACCACCCCTCCAACCACCACTACGACCATCATCCCCACTACCACCACTACGACCGCCACCCCTACCACCCCCATGACTACAGCCACCACCACCACCACTACTACGACCATCACCCCCACCTCTACAACCACCAGCCCCACTAATACAACCACCCACACCACCTCTATGACCGTCACCCCCACCACTACGACCACCAGCCCCACCACTCCCACTACTACAAACACCCCTCCTACCACCACTAGGACCATCATCCCCACCCCCACTACTACGACCATCAATTCCACCAATACAACGACCAACCCCACTACAACCACCGCCCCCACCACCACTACGACTGTCACCACCACCCCCACCACTACGGCCACCCCCACCACCACTACGACCACCCCCACCACTACAACCACCCCTCCGACCACCACTACGACCATCACCCCCACTGCCACCACTACGACCGCCACCCCCACCACTGCAACCACCACCCCTACTAATACAACCACGACCGCCACCACCACTATGAACACCACCAACCCCCACACCACTACGACCACCAGCCCCACCACACCAACCACTATGACCCCTCCCACCACTACAGCCACCACCACCACCCCCACCACTACGACCCCCCCCACCACCACCCCCAGCACTACCACCACCACCCCCACCTCAACTACGACCATCACTCCCACCACTACGACCACCCCCACCACCACCATGACCATCACCACCACCACGACAACCACCACCCCCACTACTACAACCACCCCCACCACCTCTATGACCGTCACCCCCACCACTACGAACACCAGCCCCACCACTCCCACTACTACAAACACCCCTCCCACCACCACTACCACCATCACTGCCACCACCACGACGACCCCCACCACCACTACGACCACCCCCACTACTACAACTACCCCTCCGACCACCAGTACGACCATCATCCCCACCCCCACCACTATGACCACCACTCCCACCACCCCCACCACTACAACCACCACCCCCAATACAACAACCTCCCCCATCACCACTACGACTGTTACCACCACCCCCACCACTACGACCACCCCCACCACCACTACGACCACCCCCAACACTACAACCACCCCTCCGACCACCACGACGACCATCACCCCCACTACCACCACTACGACCTCCACCCCTACCACCCCCATCACTACAGCCACCACCACCACCACCCCCAGGACTACAACCACCAGCCCCACTAATACAACCACCCCCACCACCACCACTATGAACACCACGACCCCCCACACCACTACGACCACCAGCCCCACCACACCAACCACTATGACCCCTCCCACCACTACAGCCACCACCACCACCCCCACCACTACGACCCCCCCCACCACCACCCCCACCACTACCACCACCACCCCAACCTCGACTACGACCATCACTCCCACCACTACGACCTCCCCCACCACCACCATGACCGTCACCACCACCACGACAACCACCACCCCCACTATGACCGTCACCCCCACCCCCACCACTACGACCACCAGCCCCACCACTCCCACTACTACAAATACCCCTCCCACCACCACTACGACCATCACCCCCACCACCACGACGACCCCCACCACCACTATGACCACCCCCACTACTACAACCACCCCTCTGACCACCACTATGACCATCATCCCCACCCCCACCACTATGACCACCACCCCCACCACTACAACCACTACCCCCACTACAACAACCTCCCCCACCACCACTACGACTGTCACCACCACCCCCACCACTACAACCACCCCCACCACCACTACGACCACCCCCACCACCACTACGACCACCACCCCCACTGCCACCAGTACGACCGCTACCCCCAGCACCCCCATCACTACAGCCACCACCACCACCACGACCATCACCCCCACCACTACAGCGACCACCACCACCCCCACCACTACGACCCCCCCCACCACCACCCTCAGCACTACCACCACCACCCCCACCTCGACGACGACCATCACTCCCACCACTACGACCACCCCCACCACCACCATGACCGTCACCACCACCACGATAACCACCACCCCCACTACTACAACCACCCCCACCACCTCTATGACCGTCACCCCCACCACTACGACCACCAGCCCCACCACTCCCACTACTACAAACACCCCTCCCACCACCACTACGACAATCACCCCCACAACCACGACCACCCCCACCACCACTATGACAACCCCCACTACTACAACCACCCCTCCAACCACCACTAGGACCATCACCCCCACCCCCACGACTATGACCACCACCCCCACCACTACAACCACCACCCCAACCTCGACTACGACCATCACTCCCACCACTACGACCTCCCCCACCACCACCATGACCGTCACCACCACCACGACAACCACCACCCCCACTATGACCGTCACCCACACCCCCACCACTACGACCACCAGCCCCACCACTCCCACTACTACAAATACCCCTGCCACCACCACTACGACCATCGCCCCCACCACCACGACGACCCCCACCACCACTATGACCACCCCCACTACTACAACCACCCCTCTGACCACCACTAGGACCATCATCCCCACCCCCACCACTATGACCACCACCCCCACCACTACAACCACTACCCCCACTACAACAACCTCCCCCACCACCACTACGACTGTCACCACCACCCCCACCACTACAACCACCCCCACCACCACTACGACCACCCCCACCACCACTACGACCACCACCCCCACTGCCACCAGTACGACCGCTACCCCCAGCACCCCCATCACTACAGCCACCACCACCACCACGACCATCACCCCCACCACTACAGCGACCACCACCACCCCCACCACTACGACCCCCCCCACCACCACCCTCAGCACTACCACCACCAACCCCACCTCGACGACGACCATCACTCCCACCACTACGACCACCCCCACCACCACCATGACCGTCACCACCACCACGACAACCACCACCCCCACTACTACAACCACCCCCACCACCTCTATGACCGTCACCCCCACCACTACGACCACCAGCCCCACCACTCCCACTACTACAAACACCCCTCCCACCACCACTACGACAATCACCCCCACAACCACGACCACCCCCACCACCACTATGACCACCCCCACTACTACAACCACCCCTCCAACCACCACTAGGACCATCACCCCCACCCCCACGACTATGACCACCACCCCCACCACTACAACCACCACCCCCACATCGACTACGACCATCACTCCCACCACTACGACCTCCCCCACCACCACCATGACCGTCACCACCACCACGACAACCACCACCCCAACTATGACCGTCACCCCCACCCCCACCACTACGACCACCAGCCCCACCACTCCCACTACTACAAACACCCCTCCTACCACCACTAGGACCATCATCCCCACCCCCACTACTACGACCATCAATTCCACCAATACAACGACCAACCCCACTACAACCACCGCCCCCACCACCACTACGACTGTCACCACCACCCCCACCACTACGGCCACCCCCACCACCACTACGACCACCCCCACCACTACAACCACCCCTCCGACCACCACTACGACCATCACCCCCACTGCCACCACTACGACCGCCACCCCCACCACTGCAACCACCACCCCTACTAATACAACCACGACCGCCACCACCACTATGAACACCACCAACCCCCACACCACTACGACCACCAGCCCCACCACACCAACCACTATGACCCCTCCCACCACTACAGCCACCACCACCACCCCCACCACTACGACCCCCCCCACCACCACCCCCAGCACTACCACCACCACCCCCACCTCAACTACGACCATCACTCCCACCACTACGACCACCCCCACCACCACCATGACCATCACCACCACCACGACAACCACCACCCCCACTACTACAACCACCCCCACCACCTCTATGACCGTCACCCCCACCACTACGAACACCAGCCCCACCACTCCCACTACTACAAACACCCCTCCCACCACCACTACCACCATCACTGCCACCACCACGACGACCCCCACCACCACTACGACCACCCCCACTACTACAACTACCCCTCCGACCACCAGTACGACCATCATCCCCACCCCCACCACTATGACCACCACTCCCACCACCCCCACCACTACAACCACCACCCCCAATACAACAACCTCCCCCATCACCACTACGACTGTTACCACCACCCCCACCACTACGACCACCCCCACCACCACTACGACCACCCCCAACACTACAACCACCCCTCCGACCACCACGACGACCATCACCCCCACTACCACCACTACGACCTCCACCCCTACCACCCCCATCACTACAGCCACCACCACCACCACCCCCAGGACTACAACCACCAGCCCCACTAATACAACCACCCCCACCACCACCACTATGAACACCACGACCCCCCACACCACTACGACCACCAGCCCCACCACACCAACCACTATGACCCCTCCCACCACTACAGCCACCACCACCACCCCCACCACTACGACCCCCCCCACCACCACCCCCACCACTACCACCACCACCCCAACCTCGACTACGACCATCACTCCCACCACTACGACCACCCCCACCACCACCATGACCGTCACCACCACCACGACAACCACCACCCCCACTATGACTGTCACCCACACCCCCACCACTACGACCACCAGCCCCACCACTCCCACTACTACAAATACCCCTGCCACCACCACTACGACCATCACCCCCACCACCACGACGACCCCCACCACCACTATGACCACCCCCACTACTACAACCACCCCTCTGTCCACCACTAGGACCATCATCCCCACCCCCACCACTATGACCACCACCCCCACCACTACAACCACCACCCCCAGTACAACAACCTCCCCCAGCACCACTACGACTGTCACCACCACCCCCACCACTACAACCACCCCCACCACCACTACGACCACCCCCACCACCACTACGACCACCCCTCCGACCACCACTATGACCATCACCCCCACTGCCACCACTACGACCGCTACCCCCAGCACCCCCATCACTACAGCCACCACCATCACCACGACCATCACCCCCACCACTACAGCCACCACCACCACCCCCACCACTATGACCCCCCCCACCGCCACCCTCAGCACTACCACCACCAACCCCACCTCGACGACGACCATCACTCCCACCACTACGACCACCCCCACCACCACCATGACCGTCACCACCACCACGACAACCACCACCCCCACTACTACAACCACCCCCACCACCTCTATGACCGTCAGCCCCACCACTATGACCACCACCCCCACCACCCCCACCACTACAACCACCACCCCCACTACAACAACCTCCCCCACTACCACTACGACTGTTACCACCACCCCCACCACTACGACCACCCCCACCACCACGACGTCCACCCCCACCACAAACATCACCACCCCCACTACTACAACCACCACTCCGACCACCAGTATGACCATCATCCCCACCCCCACCGCTACGACCATCACTCCCACCACTACAACCACCACTCCCACTACAACCACCGCCCCCACCACCACTACGACTTTCACCACCACCCCCACCACTACGACCACCCCCACCACCACTACGACCACCCCCACCAGTTCAACCACCCCTCCAACCACCACTACGACCATCGTCCCCACTACCACCACTACGACCGCCACCCCTACCACCCCCATGACTACAGCCACCACCACCACCACTACTACGACCATCACCCCCACCTCTACAACCACCAGCCCCACTAATACAACCACCCACACCACCTCTATGACCGTCACCCCCACCACTACGACCACCAGCCCCACCACTCCCACTACTACAAACACCCCTCCCACCACCACTACGACCATCACGCCCACCACCACGACGACCCCCACCACCACTACGACCACCCCCACTACTACAACCACCCCTCTGACCACCACTAGGACCATCATCCCCACCCCCACCACTATGACTACCACCCCAACCACCCCCACCACTACTATGACCGTCACCCCCACCCCCACCACTACGACCACCAGCCCCACCACTCCCACTACTACAAACACCCCTCCCACCACCACTACGAGCATCACCCCCACCACCACTACAACCACACCTCCGACCACCACTACGACCATCATCCCCTCCCCCACCACTACGACTATCTCCATCACCACCATGACCACGAGCATGCCCCCCACCACGACAACCAGCACCCCCACTACTACAATCACCCGCACCACCACTATGACCATCACCCCGACTCCCACCACTACGACGACCCCCCCCACCAACACCACTCCAACCATCCCCACCACCACTACGACCACCACCCCCACCACACCCACCACTACAACCCCTCCCACCACTACAGGCACTACCACCATCCCCACTACTAAAACCACCCCTACCACCGCTGCCTCCACTACCACCATCACCACCACTCCCACCCCCCCCACCACCACTACGACGACCACCACCATCATCCCTACCACTATCACCACCACCACCACCGCCGCGACCACCACCAGTCCAGGTGAGTCCTCCTTGCTGGCACCACCGAGCCGTGTCCCTACTCCCAGACCTTCCACCATGCCCCAAGCATTCTCCAGGTGGCTTCGTGCTCCTGGGGTTTCTCTGGGCTGTGTCACAACACCCATGTCCTGGGCTGCTGCTTCCAGGTGAATGCCAGAACGGGGCCACGTGGGATGGCATCAAGTGCATATGTCCGGGAGGGTACTCCGGCGTCTACTGTGAGGTAGCCATCTGCCAAAACGGTGGCACCTGGGCCAACGGACTTTGCCAATGCACCGAAAACTTCCAGGGCTTTGAGTGCCAGTTCGCCAAGGAGATCATCGAGGTCAAAAATGGTAGGGAGCCATCTCAAGCTGTGCTACACCTCACCGGGGCTGCTGTGGGGGGGCCACCAACCCAGGAGCTGGGCTGAGGTCACCTCAGAGGGACCAACCTGGCAATGGGGCCGCCATGGAGGGACTGACCTGGGAATGGGGTTGGGGTCACCTCAGAAGGACCAACCTGGGAACGGGGTCTCCATGGAGGGACTCACCTGGTCCCCTGACCAAGGGCACCTGCGGTGGGATGGGGATGCCGAGGTCTATTGCTTATGGGTCTCCTTCTGCTTGGCGAAGTGACGGTGAATGCGACAGTGGAGATGAAGACGAAGGTCGAAAACAGGAATTTCACAGAAGACCTCAGAAATAAGTCCTCTGCAGCTTTCAAGGACTTTGAGAAGGACTTCAAGGAGAAGGTCAGGGCGCAGCGATGCCAGGGGCAGGGGGGGTATTCGGGGCATGACCAGGCTGGTGCCCGAATCACCCCATGGCTTCTTTTTGTCTTCCAGATGAGGGAGGTTTACAAGCATATAGAGGGCTACCAAGATGTGGTGATCCATGAACTGACGTGAGTGCCCACCAGGGGCCGGGTGGTGTGTCCTCATGGGGTACTGACGGGTTCATCTGCTCCGGCAGGCTGATCTGGGGTGAAGGGACCCACGGGGGTCAATTCAAGGTGATGCTCTCCAAGGATGGGGCATCCACATCCCTCCAAGCCATGTTCTGTCCCTGGGGCTCCTCCAGGATGGTCCAACCCCGTGTAATGGTGGCCATGCTGTCCCTTAACACTGGGGACCCCAAACTGGTCCCCACTGAGGACTGGGGACCGCAGCCTAGCCCTGCTGAGCCACTGGAGCCCCTTCTCCTCGCAGCCAGGGCAGCATCGTGGTGAACTACACCGTCCTCCTGAAGGTGCTCGCCAGCATCACGGCCAACGAGACGGTGGAGAGCATCTCCACGAACCTCGTCAGCGCCGTCAACGACTACACGGGCTGCAATGAGAGCTGTCAAGGAAGCGACTGTGAGTGATGCTAGTGGTTGCCCCCCACACGTCAGCTGGCAGCAGGGCAAGGTCCTTGTTGGGGGGTTGAGCCCAAGGGCGCCCACCAGCAGCTGCTCTCCCCATCCCAGGTGCTTTCTGTTTCAACGCTGCCTTCACCAACGTCACCAGCTACGGGGTGCAAGAGGTTGAAACAAGTAAGTGAGCCCACAGGTCGCTCATCCCCACCCCAGCACCCCCCAAACCACGTCCCTGCGCACCCTGAACCGTGCCCCTCCACCCTTAGGTCTGTGCAACAGGCACATCCCGGAGGATTTCAAGTCCTACTACTCCCCACTCGTCACCGCCACCGGCGTCCTCTGCATCACCAGATGTGACAGACGATCTGCCGACCCTTACCCCTGCATCCATGGCACGTGCACTGTGACACGCTCGGGACCACAGTGCGAGTAAGCACCCAGTTGTGCATCCACACCCCCCCCCCCCAAAATGGGTGCCCCCCTGGGTTTGGGGTGAAGCCGGCATCACTCTCACCCCATGGACATCCCCACCAGGTGCTCGGAGCAGTCGGCGTTCTGGTACCAAGACAGGGCCTGCAGCTCACGGGTCAGCAAGGTGGGGGTGGCCGTAGGGGTTCCGGTGGCCGGGTTGGTCGTAGCCATTGCCATCTTCACCGTCTTCCTGGTGCGGGCTCGGAGGCAGAAGGAAGAGTACAGGCAAGTGCACCGCGGGGGGTGGGGGGTGGGGACCGTGCCCGGTTCTCATCCGTCTCCGTCCCATCACGCAGGGATAAGCTGACCTCCCGCTCGGAGCTCTACTGCAGCACGGACGAGAGCTGGCCCGGCTCCCAGGGCTTCGCCGCCAGCAACCAGGCAGCTAAGTGGGAAGGTAGGGGGCTGGTGGGTGGGTGGATGGCCGTGGGCTGGCGGGGCGGCGGCACCCGGGGAGCCGCTGGGGTCCCACGCCACCTCTTCTTCCACCCTGCAGACGTAGAGTCCCCCAGCACCACCTACATCAACCTGGAGACAGTGGACACCTCGCAGAAGGTGGGCGCCACGTCCCCAGGACCCTGACGCTGTCCCACCACCCGCGGCAGCGGGGACAACCCCCCCATCTCACCCCCATCTCTCCTTCCTCCTAGATCCACATCCAGCGACCATCCAACATAGTCATCCCCTGAGTGGAGCCACCCAAGAGCCAGCGGCGAGCAGAGGGGTACATGTGGACACGGGGGTGGGTGGGGGTCTTGGGGTGGCAGGGACCGGGAAATCCACCGTCCTCTTCCTCCCTGCACGGTTGTTTACAACAGCACTTTGTATAGTTGAATAATACTAATTTTATTGTCACCTGCCTGTTGCCTCATACTGTCGGGGACACACGAGGTGGTCCCGTGCCCCGAGGTGGGGATGTGGGCTTGGCCGAAGGATGGGGCGGGTGGTGGGATGCAAATCACGCCAAAACCACCCTCAAAACAGGAAGGGCAAACATTTGGGACCAGTTGATTGTTGAGTGAGGCATAGCCATGGGATCACCCCAAAGGGGCAAGTCCGATGGGTGACGCACATGGGAGAATTTGTCCTTGTCCCCACCCCCGGGGTTAAATATCGGCCCCGAGGTTCATCCACGCCTCCTTCCCACCCTCCCCACGGGAAGGGGACAAAGGGCCGTGGGGTGGAGGGCAGCTGTGGTGGCTTTGAGGGGGAACGTTGAGGGGGTCCCTAGGTGGTACCACTCAGATGGACGGTAGGAACATTGAGGGGGTCCCAAGGTGGAACCACCCATGGATGGTAGGACATGCCAGGAAGGAAAGGGGCTCTGGGGTCACCCCTCTGAGCATCGCCTCCGCCCCATGCAGGTATCCTTGGGGGTTGTCACCCTGGGGTCACCGCTGTTCCCACGGAGGGGTGGGGAAGGTGGAAGCACACCCAAGCTCGCATGCCATGGCTTGGGCCCCCGGCCAATTCACGCAGGTCCTGTCCTTGAGTGCTAAAATTAGCAATTCTATTATTTTTTTCCACCTTACTTGGCAGCTGGGAGGGGTGTGTGGGGGGACAAAGTCCAAGCGCTGCAGAAAATAGCCTGGGGTGTGGTCAGGTGTGGCCCCAGTCCTACCTGGCAGGTCTTGGTGTGGGGTAGGAGGGTCCCCGTGGGCAGCAGGGGGCGGTGGGCAGCAGGGTGGGGGTCCTGGGTGGGTGTGGGGGTGGTGTGGGGGTGTCACCCCCAACAAGGGTGGCAAAAGGGGCGGTATCGGCCTCTTGCCCCCTCCCAAGTCTACATTGGTGTTGTCCCAGTACAAACCAGTGTCACCAGAGCCTTTCCGTGTCTTTATTGGGAAGAAAGAGAGGGTCCAGCCCCAGGTTTGAAGAGCGTTTGGGGAGGGAGGGAAGTGGGGCACGACCCTGGAGGTGGGGCCATGGCCCGAAAGTGCCAAGGGGTGTGAGGTTGTGACCTATCCGGTGATGACAATTAGTGAGGTCATCACCTTACAAGTGGGGTCATGACCTGGAAGTGGGGTCATGGCCCTAAAAGTGCTCACAAGAACAGGACGAGGACACCAGGTATGGGGTCCAGGCCCCCCCAAGGAGGGCTGGGGCAGACCCCATCCCAGCAGCAACGCCCATGGAGGGTGGTGGTGGAGGGGGGGGGTTGGAAATCAGCATCTTGGTGCCCCCCTGCCTGCCACAGCTCAGAGCCGCGTGAAGAACTTCTCCAGCCTCGGGACCTGGACCTGCCGGGATGTGGGGAGGTCGGGGGGAAACAGAGAGGGTGTCAGCATGAATTGGGGTGTCCCCCCCACCCTGTGCCCCAACGCGGTTGGGTGGGTGGGGGCGAACTCACCGGAGCCGACGTGGCCACAGAGTCGAGGTTGACCTGAGAGTTGTCCTCGAGCGGGGTGCCTGTGGGATGAGGGGGTTCAGCAGGGATGCTCGGGGTGGGGATGGGGGGCACAAGCTGGCTTCCCCAAACCCATGGGGTCACCAGGGACCCCCCCCACCCCACACCCACCTCGGTTCTGGAGGGTGAAGCTTCCTGGGAGGCTCCACTCCTCAGCCGTGTCCTCGTACCACCTCTGCTTCATCGCCTTCTGGGTGCTGGAGACAGGGGGTGGGGGATGCGTGTGAGGTCACCACCAGCAGGTCCATCCCTTGCCTGCACCCACCGGCTCCTCCACCTCCTCCCTGCAAAGGACCAAGGTGCCCCCTGCCCCTGGGACCACACTGCTGCGCTTTACCCAGGATAAGGAACATCTTGCATCACATGATTAAAAGAATATAAATCAACGGCTCCACGAGATCTCCCGCCCCAGGGAGCGCAATGGGGCCAGACCCACCAAACCCACCACCACCACCACCTCCCCCCATCACCTGTAAGACGATCTGGTCCTCTGAGCTCGGAAGAGGAAGGCGGCGAGGACGGCGACCGTCGTGGCCAGAATCGCCACGGCCAAGCCCAAGCCCACCGCCAGCTTGCTGACCCGGGTCTTGCAGCGATCGCCTTGGTACCAGTAGATATCGGTCTCGTAGCAGCTGTGGGGAGGGAACAGGGGGGTGAACGCAAAGCTGGGACCCCCAGAAGCAACCCCCCAATGCCTCTTTGCAAACTCAAGCCCTGCTTGGAGCAAGAGCCTGCTCCAAGCCTGCAGGGGTTTTGACCCATTGCCATGCAGAGAGGAGCTTGGAGACGGGCATGGAGGTGCACCACAAGGGTGGTGCATGCACATGGGATGGATTTGGCGGTGGGTGATGGTTTTCCTGCAGCCCTTACAAGCACCGTGGACCACTCCGGGTGAGCTGGCACTGCCCCTTGTTGCAGTTGATGGTGCTGGAGGTGCCCGGGGTGCAGTTGGATATGCAGTAGAAACCAGAGCTTGTCAGGTTGGGAAAGTAATAGTCCTGGTAGCCCTCAGGCGCTGCTTTCCGGCAGAAGGCTGGAGGGGGAAGAGAGGTCGGTTGGGGGGATGCCGGCCACCCCAAACCTGGCTGCATGCCCCCAAAGGGACAGCCCCGTCCGCTCACCCTCTCCGTCAAAGTTGAGTGAACTGTTGCTGACCACCACGTCAGAGGAGTTGAAGCACAGCTCGTCTGCAAAAGAGGTGACATGGGGGACATGCCCCACAGCCCACTCCCAGGGGTGGCCGTGAGGTTTTGGGTGGGTGGGAAGCTGTCCCCCACCCCATGGGGTGCCCAACTCCTCCCCATCCCCTTGCTGGAGGCTCACAGGTACCAGTCGTGCAGTTCTGCTGCATCACTGCCGCGCGAATCTTTTCCTGCAGGTTCGCCGTGATGTTGCGGAGCTTCTCCTGGGATTGGGCGGTCACCAGCAGGGAGATGAACACAATGTGATCCACCACCACGCTGCCACGCCTGGTGGGAAAAGCCACCGTCCCGTTGCAAATGCCCTTTTCCCAAGGGATTACCCCAGCTCCTGGGGAGTGGGGCCGGTTGGTGCACCCCAATACCTTCTCCCCATTGACCAGCAGCCCAGCACTCACGTCAGACGCAGGACCTTGATGCCCTCGTAGCCCGGAATGTTGCCATAGACCACGTCCATCTGGAAGAGAAGAGGTCTCCAGGGGGGATGTCGCGGCCCCATTCCCTTCCCCTCCTCCTGGATCTCCCTCATCTTGGGTGCCCCCCACAAATACACCCCCGCGTCCCCAGAGTAGATCATGCAGAGAAACCCCTGGTGCTTGCAGCACCCGTGGGATGCGTTTGGATGCACAACCAGGCACATCCCGACCCCAGTAGGGTCAGACCCTTCCCCGTGTCCCCTTACCTGCTCCGTGAAGTTCTTGACAAGCTCCATATAGGCAGAAGAGCTGGTATTTTTGAGGTCATTGGTGAAATTGCGGTTGGTGACCCGCAGCTCCACCTGCACCGTGCCGTTTGTCACTTTGGGGGAAGAAGGGGATGCAAGTCAAGAGCAGGACATGGAGAAGAGAGGGGCAGAGAGCCCCTTCCTGGCAGGAGGGGCCCCAATGTCTCCATTTAACGCCCACGGCTTTAGGGTTTCTGGCAAAGGAGCCAAGAGAAGCTTCCTCCAGCCATTGCAAGCAGCCAGGAGCTTATCTAGACATCAGCAGCCCATCTGCTCCCCTGGACACAGGCTTTGACCCCACCACTAACTCCTCAACATTACTGCTGGGCATCACACACTTGAGCTCCTGAGGGCACTAACGAGCCTTAATTGCCCTGACCAGCCTCCCTGGGAGCTCCACCCTCTGCTCATTGGCCCAGGAGCTGCATTTCAGCTCAGCCCAGCCCACCCAAAGCTTGTTGGAGTTCTCTTGGGGCTGATCAACCTCTGCATCTCTCTCTGATGCCAGCTCCTGGCTGCAGCTTGGGCCCGCGTTGCTGCCCCATGCCCTGCTCTTCCTCTCTGCTCCTGCCTCACCCAGGGTGGTGGGTGCACGCTGCCATCATCACCTCTGCCTGCTTTTTTGGGTGCTGTGGGACTGTGCCCCGGTTAGGAGGAGGTTGCTTGTGCCGTGGTCACTCTGGCTTCATCCTCCCCCCCTCGGGGAATGCCCCGCTGTTGCTCGTCCCCAGCAGATTTTGTCCTGCACTGGATGGACCCCAACAAGAAGGATTTCCTACCGGCATTTGTTTCGATGGTGTTCCTGACATCGTCACACTTGTCACCCGTGAAACCGAGGGGGCACTTGCAGTGGCCGTCCACCCAAGTACCCCCGTTATTGCAGATCCCTGGGAAAAACAAGCCAAGGCAGCGATGTGAAACGAAGGGGAAGGAATCCGGTCATGGTGCCCGGAGCAAGAGGTGGGTTGCGTGTACCTGGAGTGGTGGTGGGAAGGAGAGTGGTGGTGGTGGTGGTGGGAGGTAAACTCGTGGTGGACCTGATGGATGAAGAGATGTTGACGGTAGAAGTGGTCGTGTTGGTGGAGGTGGTCGCAGAGGTGGTGATGGAAGATGAGTTATTGGAGGGCGTAGAAGTCCTGGCAGCTGTTGTGGTGAGTGCAGAGGAATTCGATGCACGTGTGGTAGATGCAGAGGTGGTGGTGGTGGCCGTCATGTTGGGTGCAGAGATATTTGAGGTTGTTGTGGTAGGAGCAGAGGTGGTGGTGGCCGTCACGGGTGCAGAGGTGTTGGAGGTTGCTCTGGTGGGAGCAGAGGTGGTGGTGGCCGTCGTGTCGGGTGCAGAGGTGTTGGAAATTGTTATGGTGGGAGTGGAGGTGGTAGGTGGCTGATGGGTGCAGAGGTGCTTGTGGCCGTGGTGGTTGCAGAGGTGCTGGTATGCATGGTGGTTGCATAGTTGCGGGTGGGCATCATGGCGGGTGCAGAGGTGCTGGTGGGCATATTGGATGTCGCAGAGATGCTGGTGGGCATTATGCTGGGTGCAGGGGTGGTGGAGGGCACGGTGGTTGCAGAGGTGCTGGTGTCCACGGTAGTTGCAGAGGTGCTGGTAGTGGTGATGGTTTTAGAGTGGTTAGTGGGCATGGTAGTTATCGAGGTGCTGGCTGACATAGGGAGTGTAGATATGGTGGTGGCAGAGGAGGCTTCAGAGGTGCTGGTGACCTTGGAGGTTGTAGAGGTGCTGCTGTCCGTGGTGGTTGCAGAGATGGTGGTTGCCGTAGTGGGTGTAGAGGTGGTGGTGGCAGAGGAGGCTTCAGAGGTGCTGGTGCGCATGGAGGTTGTAGAGGTGCTGCTGTCCGTGGAGCTTGCAGAGGTGGTGGTGGCCATGGAGGCTTCAGAGATGCTGGTGTCCGTGGTGGTTGCAGAGGTGCTGGTCGTGGGGGTTTTTGTAGAGTCACTCGTGGGCATGGTGGTGTAGCGGATTGATGCACGGACTCCGATAGAGGGGTAAATCGAAGACCCTTTATTGAAAATATTCCATGGCCTATATACTTTCTAATTGTTTATACACGCGCTCCCGAGAGAACTCTTATTGGTCTACCTGTCTTGTCCACGCGCCCCCCATGCGTCCCTTCAGCTAACACGATTGGCTAGCTCCCTACAACCCTGCAGTTCCTTCCCCCACAACAAAGGTGTTCCAGACGCAGTGTCCGAAAAAAGGAGACATGACCCGGACCCTCAGTACTTCCATCTTCTTAACCCTTTCACTCCCACAACGCCCAATTCCTCCTCATGCGACGACCACAACCACGGCGCAGAGCAGCCCCCAGAGCCCCTACCACGTCGGTGGAGACCTCCAGCTCAGGTAGCACCATGGAGGCACCCAGTGCTGTCGTCTCCACAGCAGCGCCCACCACCTCGGGAGATGCCTCCACAGACTTCTCGACCACTGGAGCCACCTCCACAGAAGTCACCACCATGGCAGACACCAGTACCTCAGGGGACTCCTCCACTGCCTTCTCCACCACTGGAGCCACCCCCAGCACTGTCATCTCCACAGAGGTGACCTCCACAGCAGCCCCCACCAGCTCAGGAGACACCTCCACAGTCTTCTCAACCACTGGAGTCACCTCCACAGAAGTCACTTCCATCGCAACCATCACAACCTGAGGTCACTCCTCCACTGCCTTCTCCACCACTGGAGCCACCCCCAGCACTGCCATCTCCACAGAGGTGACCTCCACAGAAGCCCTCACGACATCCCAAGATGTCTCCACAGTCTTCTCTACCACTGGAGCCACCCCCACTGCTGTCACTTCTGCAGACATGACCTCCACGCCTTCCATGACCACCCCAGGAGAGCTGTCTACTTCCTTCCCAACGACTGGAGCCACCTCTGCTGCTCTCACGTCCACTGAGGAGACCTCCATGGCACCCACAAACACCACGGGAGATTTCTCCACTTCCCTCTTGACCACTGGAGCCACCCCCACCACTGTCATCTCCACAGAGGTGACCTCCACAGCAGCCCCCACCTCATCAGGAGACACCTCCACAGTCTTCTCGACCACTACAGCCACCTCCAATGCTGTCACATCCACAGAGGTGACCTCCACGGCATTGCCCACTACCTCAGCAGATTCCTCCACTGCCGTCTCCACCACAGGAGCCACCTCCACTGATGCCACATCCACAGAGGTCACCACCACTTTGGTCCCCACCACGTCCACAGACTCCTCCACTGCCTTCAGCCCCAGTACAGCCCCTGACACCCATGTGACCTCCACCGAGGGGACCTCCACTGCAGCCCCCACCACCTCAGGAGATGCATCCACAGTCTTCTCGACCACAGGAGCCACCTCTACTGCTGCCACCTCCACAGATGTCACCTCCATGGCAGCCATCACAGCCTCAGGTCACACCTCCACTTCCCTCTCCACCACTGGAGCCACCCCCAGCACTGTCATCTCCACTGAGGTGACCTCCACAGCAGCCCCCACCACATCAGGAGACACCTCCACAGTCTTCTCCACCACTGCAGCCACCTCCACTTCTATCACCTCCACTGAGGTGACCTCCACGGCATCCACGACCACCACGGCAGACTTCTCCACTGCCTTCTCAACCACTGGAGCCACCCCCAGCACTGCCATCTCCACAGTAGCCCCCACCACCTCAGAAGATGCATCCACAGTCTTCTCAAGCACTGCAGCCGCCTCCACTCCTCTCACCTCCACCGAGGTGACCTCAACGGCATTGCCCACCACCTCAGGAGACTTATCTACTTCCTTCCGAACCACTGGACCCACCCCCACTGCTTTCACCTCAACACAGGTGACCTCCACAGCAGCACCCCCCACCACCACCACCCAAGTGACCTCCACAGCACCCACCACCACCACCCAAGCTACCTCTACAGCACCCTCTACCACCACCGTAAAGACCTCCACAGCACCCACCACCACCGCCACTCAAGTGACCTCTACAGCACCCACCACCACCACCACCCAAGCTACCTCCACAGCACCCACCACCACCACCACCCAACCTACCTCTACATCACCCACCACCACCCAAGTGACCTCCACAGTAGCTTCTACCACCACAGCACCCACCACCACCACCCAAGCGACCTCCACAACAAACTCCAACGCAGTGGTTCCTTCAGGTGAGTCCCCCCCCCTCCCACCTCCACCCCAAAGGACCATCATGCTCCACGCCTCACCTCCACCCTACCCAGCTCCGAGCGGGTCCCCCTGACCCTGGGGGTCCCCCAAGGGCCCCTGCTGACCCCCCCCATCTTTCTCCCTCCCAGTTGTCTGCCAGAATGGAGGCACCTACGATAACATCAAGTGTCTCTGCACCCCATATTTCTACGGCCCCTTGTGCGAGTACTCCACCAACTCCATCGAGACCAGCCTCCGTAAGTGCCACCTCCACCCAGCCCCGTGGCCTCCCGGGAGGTCCTGGCCTCCTTTGGCCAACACGCCGAGCTCCCTTCCTCCTCCCCTCGTGTCCTCTAGCTTACCCGGGGACGATCGTGGCAGACGTGGCGCTGGTGGTGACCGTCACCAACTTCAACTACACCCAGGAGCTGAAGGACACCCAGTCAAAGACCTACCGCTACTTTGAGGAGCATTTCCGCAAGGAGGTGAGGACAGGGGGTCCGAGTTGTCCCTCTGTGGCCACCTCGTCCCCTCGGTGGTGGCTCACGCGACCCTTTGGCTCTGCAGATAAAGAAGATCTATGGTAACATCCCCGGCTACGAGGGCGTGAGGATCATCAGCTTGAAGTAAGAGGTCCCTCACAGGCAGGGAACCGGGGTGCGTGTGTGGGGCGGTCTCCTCGTTCGCCCCCCCCTTTAACCCCCCTGTGTCCCCTCTCCAAAGACCTGGCAGCATCGTGGTGGACCACGAGATCTTCTTCACCACGAGGGAGAGCAGCAACATGACGGAGGAGTTCAAGGAGATAACGAAGAGGCTGGTGGGGAGGTTGCAAGAGACGGAGGCCAGCCAGGGCGCCTGCCAGCACAACGACTGTGGGTGCCCGTCCGTGTGCCCCCTGGGTGTCTGGGTCCCACCTGGGCCACCCAAGGTTGGGTCTCTGACGCCTTCTCTCTCTTCCTCCCCACCACAGCCATCCTCTGCCTCTCTGTGTCGCCCAACCCCATCGTCAGGAACATGACGGTGGCGCCTTCCCTGAATGGTGAGACCTCTGGGGACCCTCCTGCCAACCCCACCAGCTCCAGTGCACCCCACCGGTTCCCCCAGCTCCCCAGTGCACCCCACTGCGCCCTCACGTACCCCACACCTTCTCCCCACTCTCCCCAGTGCACCCCACCAGCTCCTCGCCCACCCCACTGGCCCCAGTGCACCCCACCAGCCCCTTGCCCACCCCACCAGCTCCTCGCCCACCCCACTGGCCCCAGTGCACCCCACCAGCCCCTCACCCATCCTACCAGTTCCTTTCCCACCCCACCAGCCCCTCGCCCACCCCACCAGCCCCTTTCCCACCCCACCAGCTCCTTTCCCACCCCACCAGCTCCTCGCCCACCCCACCAGCTCCAGTGCACCCCACCAGCTCCTCGCCCACCCCACCAGCTCCCTGCCCATCCCACCACCACCCACTGCACCCCCCCCCCCAGCACACCACCCCAGTGCTCCTGTTCCCCCCTAACCCCCCCAACCTCCCCCCACAGAGATCTGCTGGCAGCGAGCACCCGCCGAATACCGGGACTTCTACTTCCCGGTGACCACAGAAGGCGTCATCCACTGCGTCACCAACTGCACGCCCAACATGCCGAGCACCATGGATTGCCACTATGGCCAGTGCCACATCACCCGGGCCGGTCCCCAGTGCTTGTGAGTGCCACCATGAGGGCCCATGGCCATGAGGTTGGCTGGTGGAAGAGTCTCCAGCATCCTTGACAGAGGGTGGGCCTGATCCTGTCTCCTTCCCACAGCTGCCAGGATGAAGTCATGTACTGGTACACGGACGCTCGCTGCTCCGGGCGCGTCAGCAAGTTGGCCACGGGGTTGGGGCTGGTGGCCACTGTCTTGCTCATCATCTGTATCGTCCTCGCCGTGATGCTGGTCAGGGACCGCCGGAGGAAGTACATGCTGAGGTAGAGGAGCCTGGACGCGTGGGTTCCATGTTGGGGGGGGGGAGTGTCTTCCAGTTCAGAGGAGGGTTGGTACCTCGATGCCGGGGTTGGCTGAGGGGGAGCCCCCTCCTCTGGTTCTCTGCCCCTCTCCCCCTCCCCCGTCTGAGACACCCTCTTGCTGCCCACCCAGTGACCCTCAACCCTCTGCTGGTGGCAACTGGTACGAGGATGATGGCTTCACCTGGCGTTCGCCCGATGGCTTCCTCTACCGCAACGTGGGAGCCAACAGCACCGGAGGTAACCCCCAACCCCGATTCGGGTTGATGGAGATTAACGCTTGGGGAACACCCCCGAGACATCCAACTGCCCCCCACCATCTCCCCATAGGTGGTGAGAGTCTACAAAACTTCACGCCTTCGTTGGAGCTGGTGGATACCTCCGTCCCGGTACGTCTTCCTTCTTCTCCCGCACCACCCACCACCCTCCCCAGGACTGAGGACCCAAGGGAGACCCCCCCACACCCCTCTTACCCGCTTCCTTCTCCTCCTTCTCCCCCACCCAGATGAAGATCTCCAGACCCAAGCTCCAGACCCAGCTATGATCCTGCAGCGGGGACATCCTGGCTGTCAACCGAGGAAACGCCAACTGGGATGAAGACCACAGTCCCCCAAACCTCAACGCAACAGGTCTTCTTCTCCCAAGGGGAGACCCAAAGCCGCTCGGCGTGGCCGGACCACCGGCATGCTGGCCGTGCCGAGAGCCGGGAAAGATACTCAGGGTGGGCAACCCCCCCCCCAGATATTTATTATTTATTTGGATGATGAAGCTTTGCAACGCTGGGGGCCGCAAAACCGCCCAACGGCTCCTGGGCTGAGCCCGGGGGCTTCCACGCGGGGACGCGGGGCTCCTAACGGGGTGCAGGCAGTGGCCAGCCGCAGGGAGGCTGCCACGGAGGACACCCCCCCCCCCAAATTTCACACGAATATCGTGTGTGGTAATAAATTTATTGTTATTATTACTCGTATTTATCTTAATTACCTGGTTTTCCTTGCCGGTGGGAGGCGGGCCGGGCAAGTCTGGGGGCGGGGCGTGAGGTGGGACTCCAGAGCAATTCCTGAGGGCACTTTGAGACCCCTTCCCCCCCCCCCGTGCCCCCCAATATGACAGAGCAGCCCCATATGGGTTTGGGGGGTGCCCAGCACCTCGGGGGGGGCCCCCCAACACCTCTGGCTTCAGGGCAAGGCTTGGCCCTGGGGAGCACCAGAAGGCACTGGGGAGGCTGTGGTACCCGGCACATGCTGGGATGCACTGGAGAGTACTGGGAAGTACTGGGAGGCACTGGGGAGCCCGTGGTACCCGGGACATGCTGGGATGCACTGGGGAGTACTGGGAGGCACTGGGGAGCCCATGGTACCCGGGACACGCTGGGATGCACTGGGGAGTACTGGGAAGTACTGGGAGACACTGGGGAGCACGTGGCACCCAGAACAAACTGGGAAGCACTGGGACACCCCGAGAAGGTGGGAGCCCAGTGGGGGGACATGGGACACTCTGGAGGGGAGGCAGAAGGTGGGGGGCTGGGGCCTGGGACAACCCGGGGTGGGGATGGGCTGGGGGGGGCCCTGGAGATGGAGGGGGGTGGGGATGGCACCCATGGGTGCTTGGGGACAGAGGGTGCTGGGGACACTGCCCACAGGTGCCTGGGAATAGGGGACCCGGGGGATGGCACCCATGGGTGCCTGGGGATGGAGGAACCGAGGGACAGCACCCAAAGAAGGAGACCCCCAGGGAGGGACCCTGAGGGTGTCCAGGGATGGAAGGCCCCAGGGACGGCACCCAGGGGTGGGTGGCCCTGGAGAAACCACGCCCGAGGGGGTGCACCCAACCCCCGGTGCCACCATCCTCCCCGTTGCGAGGAGGGACCACAAAGCCAGGCTGGGGACAGCACCCATGGGACCCAAGGGACTTGTACCCCTGGGCTGGCGGTGGGTAGAGCGGGGAGAGGACGCGGACATGGCGCTGCTTTGCCAAATCCCGCCTTGGTTCCAGCCGTCTGGGGTGACTCAGCAGGAACCGAGCCCTTGACCCTGCCTTCTCCAACCATCCATCCCTTCCCAGGAGCTTTGGGGAGGGGACAACGCCCCAAGGTGGGGTAGGATGAGTGGGCAGCGGGTGCCGGTAACAGAGGAGACGGCCACGTCTTGCCGTAATCTTATCGGTGTGGTGGAGGAACCGCGGCTCCATCCCTCCTTTGTCTCCGGCGCAAGGGTTGGGCCCATTGTCGCCGGTCCAGTGGTGCCTGGGAAGGTGGAACACCATGGGGACGTCCGGACCTTCTCACGCCCTTTCTGTTTCGGGATTTGATAAAAATTACTCAGCGATTATTTAACGACGCGGCCCTACCTTGTGGTTGATGACTGTGCCCGACTCGGCCCACAGTCACTGCGTCCGCTGTCTCCGGTTGTCAATCCGTGGCTCCCTGTTCCTTCAGGTTCTGCTGATGATGGAACTGGGTTGCTGCTTCTTCCTCTTCCTCTTCATCCCCTTGGAGGCTCTGTCAGGTAAGAGAGGGATAAGCAACACCGTGGCCACGGTCCAGACTGCCACCACGGAAAGCAAGGCTACGGCCACACTGCTGGCACCCCGGGCAAGAAATGCCATGGCCAACCCCCCCAGAAAGCAACACCACGGCCACGGAAAGCAACACCGTGGCCACCAGCCTGGAAAGCAACACCACGGACACTGTACCAACCCCCATGGAACACGACACCACGGCCACGCTCCCAACCATTCCCACCAAAACCCCTGCTACCCCAGCACTGGCTCAGCCCAATGCCACCCACACGGTCCCCCGGGATGCCACCATGGCACGCACCGAGAACTGCACCAGCTCCGCCACTGAGACCACAGTGGTGACACCCCAGTCCCCTCCCAACACCACAGTACCCACCACGACATCAGGTCCTGGCTCCACCACCATCACCACCTGGTCCTCTTCAACCAGCGGAGCCACCACCATCGCCACCAGCACCACCTTGGCCACCCTCTGCCTCTACCTCCCACACGGGTCCAGCCCTCCGGCTAGTGGGTGTCCCAGCATGGGGTGCTTGGGGTGGGGTGGGGGTCTCCTTTCCAAGGACATGAGGTCTTCCAGGGTGAGGGGAGAGGAGGAGGAGGAGGGAGAGAAGGATGGACGTGGCTCCAGCCCTGTGGTTGGTGGGTGTCCTGGCATGGGGTCCTTGGGGTGGGGTCGGGGTCTCCTTTCCAGGGCCAGAAGGGATGTGGGGTCTTCCAGGGTGAGGGGAGAGGAGGAGGAGGAGGAGGAGGGAGAGAAGGATGGACGTGGGTCCAGCCCTGTGGCCAGTGGGTGTCCTAGCATGGAGTCCCTGGGGTGGGGTGGTGTCTCCTGGGACAAGGGGATAAAGGGGGAGGACGAAGGATGGATGTGGGTCTACCATGCCCAAGGATCGGAGCTGGGGGGGCGGGGAGGTCAGGACACCTGGGTCCCCTCACCACGTCCTTCTGCCCCCACCTCTCTTCCAGTCATCTGCCACAACGGTGGCGTCACCAACTTGACCGAATGCCTCTGCCCGTCCGGCTACTCCGGCCCCACTTGCGAGACGGTGGATCCCACCGCTGGCGGCAGCACGGCGGTGGGCAACGGGTGCCTCTGCCCATCGGGGTGGTCGGGGCCCCGTTGTGACACCCATGACGAAGCCACAGCTTGCCAGAATGGAGACACGGCCGTGGGCACCCAGTGCTACTGTCCCGGGGGGTTTTATGGCCCACAGTGCGAGTACCACCACGCCACCGCTGTCCCCACCTCTAGAAGGGCCACCGCATCCCAACCAACACCCAACCACCCTACGAGGAGCAGAGCTACACCAAGGAGCACCAGGAGAACCACCACCATGCCCATCCCTACCACCGCAGCTTGGTGGGTCTTCCTTGGCGTGGATGCTCACGCAAAGACCCCACCCTGGCCATTTCTGGGAGAGGACCCCCCCCACCCAAAGGGGCTTGGACCCCTGAAGCCCCACTGTTGACCTCCCCAAAGGAGGACACACCAGGGAGCTCCTGGTTGGGACCAGGCACCACCCTGTGTGTCCCCCCCAAAAAATTGGGGGGCTGTGGTGATGGTGCACCCAACTGGATGGATCTAGGAGGGGACAGAGGGTGCTGGACATCATGGGAGAGGGGAAAGGGGGGTGCAAGCAGGCAATGGGGGGTACCCATGAGTCCTTGTGTCCTTCTCCCCACAGACCCCTGCCCAAATGGGTCAATGGACGGGGATGGGTTGTCTCTGCCCGCCCCCCCCCACCACGTGGACGGAGCCCACTGCCAGTGTGGGGCATCCACCATCAACATCACAGCAGGTAAGGGAGAGAGGACACCCCACCCTGTCCCCCCTGTCCCCAAGAGGGACACCCCATGGGATGTCGCCATCTCACGGGCATCCCAACCCCCTTCCACGAAGAGCGGGGCCCCTCCATGATGACGCTGGCGCGTGCCATCAACCAGAACTTCTCAGAGGACATGGGGGACACCTCATCCACCACCTATCGCAGCTTTGTGGAGGAGTTCAACCGGACGGTGAAGCCCTTGTGTCCTCCCCCAAGTCATTGGGGGGCCACTGGGACCACCCCAAGGGACCACCAAGCCCAGGCCCCCTGGTGACACGTCTCTCTGTTCCCAGATGGATGGGATCTACCACAACATCTCCGGCTACTGTGGCACCCGGATCCTGACCCTGACCCTGAGTGTACGGCCAACGGTGGGAATGGGATGGGATGGATGAGGAACTCCATGCCCCGTGCCGATGCTCTCGCTGCCCCACAGAAGAAGCAGCGTGGTGGTGAACTACAAAGTCCTGCTGCACCCACCGGCTGGAGCCACCAGCCTTGACCACTGAGCCCAGGAGCTCCTGGAAGCTGCCAACACCACGGCTCAGCCCCAAAACTGCAGCCACTTGGTGGGTAGGTGCCAAGTGACCCGCTGCTGGTCAGGGTTGGTCCCCTACATCTCTGGTGGCCTCCAGTGACCACTCCCCACTCTTCCCTCTCCCAGAAGAGCTCTGCTTCAGCACGTCCTCCTCCAGAGCTGCCTGCACGAGGTGTTGGTGCTCAACACCACGGGTGAGCACGGGTGGCAGGGACACCACGGGGAGCGGGATGGCATCACCAACTGCACCCTCAACGTCCTCGGCTCCATCAACTGCGACGGCGGGCTCTGCCGGCTGACGCTGGAGGGAAGCCGCTGCTTCTGAGCGGACCCAAACCTCACCCGTCCCCATCCCTTACCCATAATTCCCACCTTACCCCCAGTCTTGAATCCTCACCCGGGCCCAAACCCCCCCGTAACGCCGACGGTAAACCTCATTCCAGTCCTAAACCTAACGACGACCCTAATCGTAACCCCAGCCCTAACCCAAACCAACTCCCAGTCATAGCATTGACCTCTTAACCCTAACCTGACCCTTAACCCCACCCAAATCCTAACCCTGGTGGTAACCTGAACCCCAATCCTTGACCCCAAACCCAAAACCTTCACCCCAACACCCCAACCCTTGACCCCCAAGCTCCCACCACAACCCAAAACCTTGACCCCAAAACCTTCACCCCAACACCCCAACCCTTGACGCCCAAGCCCCTAACTTGGGCCCAACACCCCAACCCTTGCCCTCCAAACCCAACCCTTGACCCCCAAGCCTCAAATCTTGGCCCCAACACCCCAACCCTTGCTCTCCAAATCCAACCCTTGACCCCCAAGCCCCAAATCTTGAGCCCACCACTTGAACTCCTGCCCTCCAAACCCAAACCTTGACCCCCCGGCACCAACCCTTGCCCTCCAAACCCAACCCTTGACCTCCAGGCACCAACTCCTGCCCTCCAAACCCAATCCTTGAACCCCCCAAAAGCCCTTGACCACAACCCCAAACCTCAATCCCAACCCATGGATATGGGGCTGGGTCTCCCGGATTCTCCCCAGCTCTGGGAAGGGTGAACCCGGTGGGTTTCTTGGAGGATCCCAATCCCCAACCTCCACCCTGGGCCAGATCCTGGGGGCAGGGACCCTGCCCATGACACCTTACCCCCACACCTGCCCGGACACGCCCTGGTACCTGGCATCCGGTGGCTGTGGCCAGAGCCACATCAGCAAATGGGTGTGGGGCTGGGGCAGGGACTGACCCTCCTCATCCTGCTCATCCTTTGTCTTGTCCTCACCATCTGCTCGGCCCAAGGGAAGAAGAAATCTGCTGGTGCCAGGTGAAAGGGCTGGGGGGGGGGGGGGGGGGGGGTCCATGGGGGAGGTCCATGGAGGAGACCTGGGGTTGGTACCAAGCTGGGCTGCCCTCAGATGTGTTCCTTCACCAAAACTTGGGGGGCAGCTTTTCCCCATGGGGGTAGGAGGGTTCAACTCCCCAACGCCAGGGAGGGCTGAGACCCCAACGTTGGAGTCCACGAGCTCCAGCATCTCCCATCTCCGCCCCAGCCCCACACACAAGACCCATAGGCTCACCGGTTCCTGGCCTTACGGCATGACCGGTGAGGACAGCAGCTGGCCAGATGGCCGGCGCAACAGCCGTGCCACTGGCATCTACCACGCGAACAGCAGAGGCTCCATGCCCCAGTAAGGTGAGACCCATTGTGTGGGGGCCAAAACCACCCCTTTAGTGGGGAGACGCCCACCCTCACCGTCCTTCCTCTTCCAGGCCCTTGCGGACACAGCTCCTACAAGCCCAACGCAGAGGTGGCAGCACCCACCACGCCAGTAGGTGCCCGGCAGCGCCGGTGCCACAGCCGGCACCGTGGATGCCGGGGAGGGGACCCAGTCCTCACTGTTCCCTCCCCTCTTTGTAGGTCCTGGCAGAAGGTTCAGCATCCCTGTGACCCCCCCACCTCCAAAAATAGCTGGTGGGGGGTGGTGGTCAAGGCTTCCATGGTGCCCCACACCGGGCAAGACCCTTGGCCGAAGACCTCAGCCCCTCCGGAGGTGGGGAATGCCCCTCCCCCCCGACACCTCCAGCATGTCTCATTTTTGGGGCAAAAGCAGGTGGGATGCGGTTCCTCTGTGAGAGAGGAGGGGTCCCCCCATGGTCCTTGGGGGGGTCCTCGCTGGAGAGGAGAGAGGACACCCCTACGCCCGGTTGGTGCTCAGTCCAGCTCACGAAGCCTCACCTGAGCCAGAGAATCCTTATCTTGGTGGAAATTACATTTATTAACGTATTTATCTCACCTCCTGAAAAATAACCTGGAAAGATGGGGCTGGGAGCCGGGGGGAAAACAGGGGAGAATTCCCAAAGGCAGGGTGCCAAAGCCGCGGACCCACTTGGGGGTCAAGATTTGGGGCTACAGGGTCACGGTTGGGGTCTTGGGGGTAAGAGCTGGGGTTTTGGAGGTTGAGATTGGGGTCTCGGCGGGGACGGTGGGGGTTTTGGGGGTCACAGCTGGGGTTTTGGGGGTCACAACTGGGGTTTTGGGGGGTCAAAGGGTCAGTCTGGAGGGGGATTCCCAAGGCCATGCCGCCAGCCAGGGCTGGAAACGATGCAGGAAGATGCAACCACGACAAGAGGAGGAAGAAATTCTGCAAAATGCTGGATTGCAAAACATCTGTGGGGAGGAACACCTGCCTGACACCTGCCTGTCCATAAATACAACAAAAATAGATCCTTTGCCACAACAAAGTATTATCCACCCTGCCCAGCATCTCCTCACCCCTCCCACCACCCCCGGTGCCAGCCGGGGAGATTACGGGTGTTTGTTTTCTGGGTGGAAAAGGGCCTTTCCCTGGTCGCTGGTGTGCGCAGAGTGGGGGGGTTGGGAAAAGCGGGAGGAGGGTGGCCAACAATCTGTGGGTCGGTCTTGGGGTGGGGGGGGTGCAGGGGGTCTCCATTTTCCCCACTGGTGACGTGCGATGGGTAGCGCTGGGGTGCTGCCCGTCCCGATCTCGGGGGGATGCAGCGCCGAGCCCCCCCAGCCTGGGGGTTGGTTTTGGCTTCACCCCCACCTTAGGCAAATGATACCCAGCGATGTCGCAATGGGTCTCAACAACCACGAGCGGTTTTGGGAGAGCCTTGGCAACTCAACCGCCGCGGATCATCAAAGGGGGTGCACGGTTTGGTCCCTGCCCACCGCGGGGCAAAGGTCTTCCCTTGCTGCTCCTTGCCGGCATTCTGCCTGCGCCGAGCGGGGTTCGGGCTCTGGGATGCTGCCGGCGTGGGATCGGTGAAGGGGAAGATGAAGGTTTCCATCTTTCCTCTGCCCTTCTTCCTCCTCCTCCTCCTCCCTGGAGCCAGAATGGGTGAGTAGGGCTGGGGGGCCTTTCCTTGACTGTTTTGGGGGGGACAGAGGGGGTGCCACAAGGTGGGAGAGGGCTGCCATCTCCTCCTGGGTTTCTCCATGGGGTCCCCCTGCAAAGGGGCAGCTTTGTCCCCCACCACCTCCATCCCCTCGCCAAAAAACCCCTCTCTCCAAGCTCCCATCTCCCCCAACCACGGGGGTCCACGAGGATGGGTCGGGGGTGCAAGCCAGCCCCCCACCATGGGCTGGTGTCCCCAGACGGGTGACACTTTGTGTCTGCCCACAACCTTGTCCGGTCCCACCACCGGGACATGGCTGCAGCTCTGGACCCGACCCAAAGTGCCCCCCCAACAACCCACCCACCCAAGAGCCGCCCTCCCCCCATCACCACCCCCCTCCCACCCCGCTCCTGCTCCAGCTTTTCACCGGTCACCCACCCCCATCCTCCCCTCCGGCACCCGCTGCACCGCAGCCGGCGGCCACCGACGCCAATTCACCCCCTGCCCGCATCCCCCCCCGGCCAAGCACAGCGGCTGGCGTGCTCCGGAGCTTTTAAACCTCGTTAAGAGCAGGGACGAGGGTGAGCTGATTGCATAAGGGAGGCTCATTTAGGAGAAAGGCAGCAGGAGAACGTCAATTCAGAGCAAAGGGGCTGCAAAGATGGGTTTTTTTAAAATTTTGGGATTTGTTTGGGGGATTGTTTCAGCTCAAACCAGCTTGAAGAAGCTGGGGATTTTTCGAGGGATAATTTCCCAAGAAAAAACGTGATTTGAAGGACACCATGCCCATGGTGGGGAGGGGGTCTCCCCATGGCCCTCCTCCCCGTGACGGGATGACCCATGCTCAAGGCGGTCGCGTTCGTTAACCCCTACCCCGGCAGGCGCTCCCGGTCTCATACGCCGCATCCTCGGCATGAGCCCGCACCCCGCTATCGGTGACGCGGGTTTCCTTGCACCGTACGTGCTGCCCGACCATGTGAGAAGTTTCACCACTTTCCTGGGAAAGGGAAAGCCTGGGAGATGCCGGGGGAAAGGAAAGGAGATGGATAAGGTCCAAGCCCATGAGGATCAGCTGTAAAGGAAACTCCTTCTGATAAGGAAGCTCATTCTGGGGTGGAGAACAGCCAAGGGGTGCTTTGGGGTGGGAACTGCTGGTGGGATGGCAGTGGGGTCAGCGCCCCAACCTCGGGGGGACACAGCACCCATGGCAGCAGTGCATGCACAGGGAGAGAGAGGAGGACAAAGTTCTCCCTCTCCCCAGCCCCGAGGAACCCCGTCCTTCTGCACCCACACGTGCCTCAGCCGCAACTCCTTCACAGCAACCCCTCGGCTGCCCGAGAGCACTGCTGAAAACGCAACACACACCTCCACAGCCACCACAGCCACCAGGAACCCTGCCGGCACCACGACCCCGATACGGCCACCACCACCTCTGCACCCACCAAAGCCTTGACCACCTCTGCACCCATCACAGTCACCAGAACTTGTGCTCTCTCCACAGCCTCCAGCACGGCCACAACCACCAGGACCACCAGCACCTCTGCTCCCACGATGGTGGCCATGACCACATCTGCACCTACCACAACAACCTTCAACACCTCGGAACCCAGCATGATGGCCAACACCACCTCTACTCCGACCACAATAACCTCCAATACCTCTACACCCAACGTGATGGCCACCACCACCTCTGTTCCCACATCAACCTCCAACACCTCTGCCCCCAACACAACCTCCAACACCTCTGCACCCATGACAACCACCACGACCTCTGGTCCCACCACAACAACCTCCAACACTGCTGCACCGAACGCGACAGCCACCACCAGCTCTGCAGTCACCTCTACAACCTCGAACACCTCTGTAGCCATCACAATGGCCACCAGCACCTCCGCACCCACTACAAAAACCTCCAACACCTCTGCAGCCAACACAACGGCCACCACCATCGCTGCTCCCATCATGACAACCTCCAACACCTCTGCATCCACCATGATGGCCACCACAACCTCTAAACTCAACACAACAGCCTCCAACACCTCTGTAGCCACCATGACGGCCACCACCACCCCTGTTCCCACCACATTAACGTCCAACACCTCTGCACCCATCATGATGGCCACCAGCTCCTCTGATCCCACCACAACAACCTCCAACACCTCCGCACCCAACGCAATAACCTCCAACTCCTCTGCACCCATGATGACGGCCACCACCACCCCTGTTCCCACCACATCAACGTCCAACACCTCTGCACCCACCATGACAGCCACCACCACCTCTGGTCCCACCACAACAACCTCCAACTCTCCTGCACCCATCACGATGGCAACCAGCACCTCTGATCCCACCACAACAACCTCCAACACCTCTGCACCCATCACAACGGCCACCACCACCTCTGCTCCAGCCACAACAACCTCCAACACCTCTGCACCAAGCACCACGGCCACCACCATCTCCGGTCCCACCACATCAACGTCCAACTCCTCTGCACCCATCACGATGGCCACCACGAGCTCTGCTCCCACCACATTAACGTCCAACACCTCTGCACCCACCATGACGGCCACCACCACCTCTGCTCCCACCACAACAGCCTCCAACACCTCCGCACCCAACGCAACAACCTCCAACTCCTCTGCGCCACCCATGACAGCCACCGCCACTTCTGCTCCCACCACATCAACGTCCAACACCTCTGCACCCATCATGACGGCCACCAGCACCTCTGCTCCCACCACAACAACATCCAACACCTCTGCACCCACCATGACGGCCACCACCACACCTTCTAACACCTCTGCACCCACCATGATGACCAACACCAGCTCTGCTCCCAACTCTACAACCTCCAACACCTCTGCAGCCACCATGACGGCCAACACCACCTCGGTTCCCACCACAACAACCTCCAACACCTCTGCAACCATGACGGCCACCACAACCTCTGCTCCCACCACATCAACGTCCAACACCTCTGCAGCCACCATGACGGCCAGCACCACCTCTGCTCCCACTACAACAAGGTCCAACACCTCCGCACCCATCACGACGGCCACCAGCACCTCTGCTCCCACCACAACAACCTCCAACACTGCTGCACCAAATGCGATGGCCACCACCAGCCCTACACGCACCTTTACAACCTCCAACACCTCTGCACCCACCATGACGGCCACCACCACTTTTGCTCTCACCACAACGACATCCAACACCTCTGCACCCAACATGATGGTGACCACCACGTCTGCTCCCACCACAACAACCTCCAACACCTCTGCACCCACCATGACAGCCACCACCACCTCTGCTCCCACCACAAAAACCTCCAACTCTTCTGCACCCATCACGATTGCAACCAGCAGTTCTGATCCCACCACAACAACCTCCAACACCTCTGCACCCATGACGGCCACCACCACCTCTGCTCCCACCACAAAAACCTCCAACACCTCTGCACCCAACACGATGGCCACCACCACCTCCGGTCCCACCACATCAACGTCCAACTCCTCTGCGCCCATCACAATGGCCAGCAGCACCTCTGCTCCCACCATAACAACCTCTAACACTGCTGCACCGAATGCAATGGCCACCACCAGCTCTGCACCCACCACAACAACCTCCAACTCCTCTGCACCCATCATGACGGCCACCACGACCTCCGCTCCCACCATAACAACCTCCAACACCTCAGCACCCAACGCAATTACCTCCAACTCCTCTGCACCCATCATGACGGCCAATACCACCTCTGGTCCCACCACAACCCCCAACACCTCTGCACCCATCATGACAGCCACCACCACTTCTGCTCCCACCACATCAACGTCCAACACCTCTGCACCCATCACAATGGCCACCACGAGCTCTGCTCCCACCACAAGAACTTCTAACACCTCTGCACCCACCATGACGGCCACCACCACCTCTGCTCCCACCACAACAACCTCCAACACCTCCCCACCCAACGCAATAACCTCCAACTCCACTTCTGCTCCAACCGCATCAACGTCCAACACCTCTGCACCCAGCATGACAGCCACCACCACACCTTCTAACACCTCTGCAGCCACCATGATGGCCAACACCACCTCGGTTCCCACCACAACAACCTCCAACACCTCTGCACCCATGACGGCCACCACAACCTCTGCTCCCACCACATCAACGTCCAACGCCTCTGCACCCATGATGGCCACCACAACGTCTGCTCCCACCACATCAACGTCCAACACCTCTGCACCCAGCATGACGGCCACCACCACAACTTCTAACACCTCTGCAGCCACCATGACGGCCACCACCACCTCTGCTGCCACCACAACAACCTCCAACTCCTCTGCACCCATCACAATGGCCACCAGCACCTCTGCTCCCACCACAACAACCCCCAACACCTCTGCAGCCAACACAACGGCCACCACCCTCGCTGCTCCCATCATGACAACCTCCAACACCTCTGCACCCATCATGACGGCCACCACGACCTCTGCTCCCACCACAACAACCTCCAACTCCTTTGCACCCAACATGACGGCGACCACCACTTCTGTACCCACCACGACAACCTCCAACACCTCTGCACCCAACATGACGGCGACCACCACTTCTGTACCCACCACGACAACCTCCAACACCTCTGCAGCCACCATGACGGCCACCACGACCTCTGCTCCCACCACAACAACCTCCAACACCTCTGCACCCAACATGACGGCCACCACCACCTCTGATCCCCCCACAACAACCTCCAACACCTCTGCAGCCACCACCACTTCTGCTCCCACCACAACAACATCCAACACCTCTGCACCCAACATGATGGCGACCACCACCTCTGCTCCCACCACAACAACCTCCAACACCTCTGCAGCCAACACAACGGCCACCACCCTCGCTGCTCCCATCATGACAACCTCCAACACCTCTGCACCCACCATGACAGCCACCACCACCCCTGCTCCCACCACATCAACACCCAAGACCTCTGCACCCATCATGATGGCCACCACCACCTCTGCTCCCACCACAACAACCTCCAACACCTCTGCTCCCAACACAACGGCCACCACCACCTCCAGTCCCACCACATCAACCTCCAACTCCTCTGCACCCATCACAATGGCCACCAGCTCCTCTGCTCCCACCATAACAACCTCTAACACTGCTGCACTGAATGTGACGGCCACCACCACCTCTGCTCCCACCACATCAACCTCCAACTCCTCTGCACCCATCACAATGGCCACCAGCTCCTCTGCTCCCACCATAACAACCTCTAACACCTCTGCACCCATCATGACGGCCACCACCACCTCCGCTCCCACCATAACAACCTCCAACACCTCTGCACCCAATGCAATTACTTCCAACACCTCTGCACCCATCATGACGGCCACCACCACCTCTGCTCCCTCCACAACAACCTCCAACTCCTCTGCACCCAACATGTCGGCCACCACCACTTCTGTACCCACCACGACAACCTCCAACACCTCTGCACCCATGACGGCCACCACCACCTCTTCTCCTACCACAACAACCTCAAATACCTCTGCACCCAACATGACGGCCACCACCACCACCTCTGCATCTACCACACGTGCATCGAATTCCTCTGCACTCACCACGACAGCTGCCAGGACTTCTCCGCCCTCCAATAACTCATCTTCCATCACCACCTCTGCGACCACCTCCACCAACACGACCACTTCTACCGTCAACATCTCTTCATCCATCAGGTCCACCACGAGTTTACCTCCCACCACCACCACCACCCTCCTTCCCACCACCACTCCAGGTACGCGCTACCCACCTCTTGCTCCGGGCACCATGACCGGATTCCTTCCCCTTCGTTTCACATCGTTGCCTTGGCTTGTTTTTCCCAGGGATCTGCAATAACGGGGGTACTTGGGTGGACGGCCACTGCAAGTGCCCCCTCGGTTTCACGGGTGACAAGTGTGACGATGTCAGGAACACCATCGAAACAAATGCCGGTAGGAAATCCTTCTTGTTGGGGTCCATCCAGTGCAGGACAAAATCTGCTGGGGACGAGCAACAGTGGGGCATTCCCCGAGGGGGGGAGGATGAAGCCAGAGTGACCACGGCACAAGCAACCTCCTCCTAACCGGGGCACAGTCCCACAGCACCCAAAAAAGCAGGCAGAGGTGATGATGGCAGCGTGCACCCACCACCCTGGGTGAGGCAGGAGCAGAGAGGAAGAGCAGGGCATGGGGCAGCAACGCGGGCCCAAGCTGCAGCCAGGAGCTGGCATCAGAGAGAGATGCAGAGGTTGATCAGCCCCAAGAGAACTCCAACAAGCTTTGGGTGGGCTGGGCTGAGCTGAAATGCAGCTCCTGGGCCAATGAGCAGAGGGTGGAGCTCCCAGGGAGGCTGGTCAGGGCAATTAAGGCTCGTTAGTGCCCTCAGGAGCTCAAGTGTGTGATGCCCAGCAGTAATGTTGAGGAGTTAGTGGTGGGGTCAAAGCCTGTGTCCAGGGGAGCAGATGGGCTGCTGATGTCTAGATAAGCTCCTGGCTGCTTGCAATGGCTGGAGGAAGCTTCTCTTGGCTCCTTTGCCAGAAACCCTAAAGCCGTGGGCGTTAAATGGAGACATTGGGGCCCCTCCTGCCAGGAAGGGGCTCTCTGCCCCTCTCTTCTCCATGTCCTGCTCTTGACTTGCATCCCCTTCTTCCCCCAAAGTGACAAACGGCACGGTGCAGGTGGAGCTGCGGGTCACCAACCGCAATTTCACCAATGACCTCAAAAATACCAGCTCTTCTGCCTATATGGAGTTTGTCAAGAACTTCACGGAGCAGGTAAGGGGACACGGGGAAGGGTCTGACCCTACTGGGGTCGGGATGTGCCTGGTTGTGCATCCAAACGCATCCCACGGGTGCTGCAAGCACCAGGGGTTTCTCTGCATGATCTACTCTGGGGACGCGGGGGTGTATTTGTGGGGGGCACCCAAGATGAGGGAGATCCAGGAGGAGGGGAAGGGAATGGGGCCGCGACATCCCCCCTGGAGACCTCTTCTCTTCCAGATGGACGTGGTCTATGGCAACATTCCGGGCTACGAGGGCATCAAGGTCCTGCGTCTGACGTGAGTGCTGGGCTGCTGGTCAATGGGGAGAAGGTATTGGGGTGCACCAACCGGCCCCACTCCCCAGGAGCTGGGGTAATCCCTTGGGAAAAGGGCATTTGCAACGGGACGGTGGCTTTTCCCACCAGGCGTGGCAGCGTGGTGGTGGATCACATTGTGTTCATCTCCCTGCTGGTGACCGCCCAATCCCAGGAGAAGCTCCGCAACATCACGGCGAACCTGCAGGAAAAGATTCGCGCGGCAGTGATGCAGCAGAACTGCACGACTGGTACCTGTGAGCCTCCAGCAAGGGGATGGGGAGGAGTTGGGCACCCCATGGGGTGGGGGACAGCTTCCCACCCACCCAAAACCTCACGGCCACCCCTGGGAGTGGGCTGTGGGGCATGTCCCCCATGTCACCTCTTTTGCAGACGAGCTGTGCTTCAACTCCTCTGACGTGGTGGTCAGCAACAGTTCACTCAACTTTGACGGAGAGGGTGAGCGGACGGGGCTGTCCCTTTGGGGGCATGCAGCCAGGTTTGGGGTGGCCGGCATCCCCCCAACCGACCTCTCTTCCCCCTCCAGCCTTCTGCCGGAAAGCAGCGCCTGAGGGCTACCAGGACTATTACTTTCCCAACCTGACAAGCTCTGGTTTCTACTGCATATCCAACTGCACCCCGGGCACCTCCGGCACCATCAACTGCAACAAGGGGCAGTGCCAGCTCACCCGGAGTGGTCCACAGTGCTTGTAAGGGCTGCAGGAAAACCATCACCCACCCCCAAATCCATCCCATGTGCATGCCACCCTTGTGGTGCACCTCCATGCCTGTCTCCAAGCTCCTCTCTGCATGGCAATGGGTCAAAACCCCTTCAGGCTTGGAGCAGGCTCTTGCTCCAAGCAGGGCTTGAGTTTGCAAAGAGGCATTGGGGGGTTGCTTCTGGGGGTCCCAGCTTTGCGTTCACCCCCCTGTTCCCTCCCCACAGCTGCTACGAGACCGATATCTACTGGTACCAAGGCGATCGCTGCAAGACCCGGGTCAGCAAGCTGGCGGTGGGCTTGGGTTTGGCCGTGGCGATTCTGGCCACGACGGTCGCCGTCCTCGCCGCCTTCCTCTTCCGAGCTCAGAGGACCAGATCGTCTTACAGGTGATGGGGGGAGGTGGTGGTGGGTTTGGTGGGTCTGGCCCCATTGCGCTCCCTGGGGCGGGAGATCTCGTGGAGCCGTTGATTTATATTCTTTTAATCATGTGATGCAAGATGTTCCTTATCCTGGGTAAAGCGCAGCAGTGTGGTCCCAGGGGCAGGGGGGACCTTAGTCCTTTGCAGGGAGGAGGTGGAGGAGCCGGTGGGTGCAGGCAAGGGATGGACCTGCTGGGGGCGACCTCACACGCATCCCCCACCCCCTGTCTCCAGCACCCAGAAGGCGATGAAGCAGAGGTGGTACGAGGACACGGCTGAGGAGTGGAGCCTCCCAGGAAGCTTCACCCTCCAGAACCGAGGTGGGTGTGGGGTGGGGGGGGTCCCTGGTGACCCCATGGGTTTGGGGAAGCCAGCTTGTGCCCCCCATCCCCACCCCGAGCATCCCTGCTGAACCCCCTCATCCCACAGGCACCCCGCTCGAGGACAACTCTCAGGTCAACCTCGACTCTGTGGCCACGTCGGCTCCGGTGAGTTCGCCCCCACCCACCCAACCGCGTTGGGGCACAGGGTGGGGGGGACACCCCAATTCATGCTGACACCCTCTCTGTTTCCCCCCGACGTCCCCACATCCCGGCAGGTCCAGGTCCCGAGGCTGGAGAAGTTCTTCACGCGGCTCTGAGCTGTGGCAGGCAGGGGGGCACCAAGATGCTGATTTCCAACCCCCCCCCTCCACCACCACCCTCCATGGGCGTTGCTGCTGGGATGAGGTCTGCCCCAGCCCTCCTTGGGGGGGCCTGGACCCCATACCTGGTGTCCTCGTCCTGTTCTTGTGAGCACTTTTAGGGCCATGACCCCACTTCCAGGTCATGACCCCACTTGTAAGGTGATGACCTCACTAATTGTCATCACTGGATAGGTCACAACCTCACACCCCTTGGCACTTTCGGGCCATGGCCCCACCTCCAGGGTCGTGCCCCACTTCCCTCCCTCCCCAAACGCTCTTCAAACCTGGGGCTGGACCCTCTCTTTCTTCCCAATAAAGACACGGAAAGGCTCTGGTGACACTGGTTTGTACTGGGACAACACCAATGTAGACTTGGGAGGGGGCAAGAGGCCGATACCGCCCCTTTTGCCACCCTTGTTGGGGGTGACATCCCCACACCACCCCCACACCCACCCAGGACCCCCACCCTGCTGCCCACCGCCCCCTGCTGCCCACGGGGACCCTCCTACCCCACACCAAGACCTGCCAGGTAGGACTGGGGCCACACCTGACCACACCCCAGGCTATTTTCTGCAGCGCGTGGACTTTGTCCCCCCACACACCCCTCCCAGCTGCCAAGTAAGCTGGAAAAAAATAATAGAACTGCTAATTTTAGCACTCAAGGACAGGACCTGCGTGAATTGGCCGGGGGCCCAAGCGATGGCATGCGAGCTTGGGCGTGCTTCCACCTTCCCCACCCCTCCGTGGGAACAGCGGTGACCCCAGGGTGACAACCCCCAAGGATACCTGCATGGGGCGGAGGCGATGCTCAGAGGGGTGACCCCAGAGCCCCTTTCCTTCCTGGCATGTCCTACCATCCATGGGTGGTTCCACCTTGGGACCCCCTCAATGTTCCTCCCGTCCATCTGAGTGGTACCACCTAGGGACCCCCTCAACGTCCCCCCTCAAAGCCACCACAGCTGCCCTCCACCCCACGGCCCTTTGTCCCCTCCCCGTGGGGAGGGTGGGAAGGAGGCGTGGATGAACCTCGGGGCCGATATTTAACCCCGGGGCTGGGGACAAGGACAAATTCTCCCATGTGCGTCACCCATCGGACTTGCCCCTTTGGGGTGATCCCATGGCTATGCCTCACTCAACAATCAACTGGTCCCAAATGTTTGCCCTTCCTGTTTTGAAGGTGGTTTTGGCGTGATTTGCATCCCACCACCCGCCCCATCCTTCGGCCAAGCCCACATCCCCACCTCGGGGCACGGGACCACCTCGTGTGTCCCCGACAGTATGAGGCAACAGGCAGGTGACAATAAAATTAGTATTATTCAACTATACAAAGTGCTGTTGTAAACAACCGTGCAGGGAGGAAGAGGACGGTGGATTTCCCGGTCCCTGCCACCCCAAGACCCCCACCCACCCCCGTGTCCACATGTACCCCTCTGCTCGCCGCTGGCTCTTGGGTGGCTCCACTCAGGGGATGACTATGTTGGATGGTCGCTGGATGTGGATCTAGGAGGAAGGAGAGATGGGGGTGAGATGGGGGGGTTGTCCCCGCTGCCGCGGGTGGTGGGACAGCGTCAGGGTCCTGGGGACGTGGCGCCCACCTTCTGCGAGGTGTCCACTCTCTTCAGGTTGATGTAGGTGGTGCTGGGGGACTCTACGTCTGCAGGGTGGAAGAAGAGGTGGCGTGGGACCCCAGCGGCTCCCCGGGTGCCGCCGCCCCGCCAGCCCACGGCCATCCACCCACCCACCAGCCCCCTACCTTCCCACTTAGCTGCCTGGTTGCTGGCGGCGAAGCCCTGGGAGCCGGGCCAGCTCTCGTCCGTGCTGCAGTAGAGCTCCGAGCGGGAGGTCAGCTTATCCCTGCGTGATGGGACGGAGACGGATGAGAACCGGGCACGGTCCCCACCCCCCACCCCCCGCGGTGCACTTGCCTGTACTCTTCCTTCTGCCTCCGAGCCCGCACCAGGAAGACGGTGAAGATGGCAATGGCTACGACCAACCCGGCCACCGGAACCCCTACGGCCACCCCCACCTTGCTGACCCGTGAGCTGCAGGCCCTGTCTTGGTACCAGAACGCCGACTGCTCCGAGCACCTGGTGGGGATGTCCATGTGGTGAGAGTGATGCCGGCTTCACCCCAAACCCAGGGGGGCACCCATTTTGGGGGGGGGGGGGTGTGGATGCAGAACTGGGTGCTTACTCGCACTGTGGTCCCGAGCGTGTCACAGTGCACGTGCCATGGATGCAGGGGTAAGGGTCGGCAGATCGTCTGTCACATCTGGTGATGCAGAGGACGCCGGTGGCGGTGACGAGTGGGGAGTAGTAGGACTTGAAATCCTCCGGGATGTGCCTGTTGCACAGACCTAAGGGTGGAGGGGCACGGTTCAGGGTGCGCAGGGACGTGGTTTGGGGGGTGCTGGGGTGGGGATGAGCGACCTGTGGGCTCACTTACTTGTTTCAACCTCTTGCACCCCGTAGTTGGTGACGTTGGTGAAGGCAGCGTTGAAACAGAAAGCACCTGGGATGGGGAGAGCAGCTGCTGGTGGGCGCCCTTGGGCTCAACCCCCCAACAAGGACCTTGCCCTGCTGCCAGCTGACGTGTGGGGGGCAACCACTAGCATCACTCACAGTCGCTTCCTTGACAGCTCTCGTTGCAGCCCGTGTAGTCGCTGACGGCGCTGATGAGGTTCGTGGAGATGCTCTCCACCGTCTCGTTGGCCGTGAGGCTGGCGAGCACCTTCAGGAGGACCGTGTAGTTCACCACGATGCTGCCCTGGCTGCGAGGAGAAGGGGCTCCAGTGGCTCAGCAGGGCTAGGCTGCGGTCCCCAGTCCTCAGTGGGGACCAGTTTGGGGTCCCCAGTGTTAAGGGACAGCATGGCCACCATTACACGGGGCTGGACCATCCTGGAGGAGCCCCAGGGACAGAACATTGCTTGGAGGGATGTGGACGCCCCATCCTTGGAGAGCATCACCTTGAATTGACCCCCGTGGGTCCCTTCACACCAGATCAGCCTGCCGGAGCAGATGGACCCGTCAGTACCCCATGAGGACACACCACCCGGCCCCTGGTGGGCACTCACGTCAGTTCATGGATCACCACATCTTGGTAGCCCTCTATATGCTTGTAAACCTCCCTCATCTGGAAGACAAAAAGAAGCCATGGGGTGATTTGGGCACCAGCCTGGTCACGCCCCGAATACCCCCCCCCGCCCCTGGCATCGCTGCGCCCTGACCTTCTCCTTGAAGTCCTTCTCAAAGTCCTTGAAAGCTGCAGAGGACTTATTTCTGAGGTCTTCTGTGAAATTCCTGTTTTCGACCTTCGTCTTCATCTCCACTGTCGCATTCACCGTCACTTCGCCAAGCAGAAGGAGACCCATAAGCAATAGACCTCGGCATCCCCCTCCCACCGCAGGTGCCCTTGGTCAGGGGACCAGGTGAGTCCCTCCATGGAGACCCCGTTCCCAGGTTGGTCCTTCTGAGGTGACCCCAACCCCATTCCCAGGTCGGTCCCTCCATGGCGGCCCCATTGCCAGGTTGGTGCCTCTGAGGTGACCTCAGCCCAGCTCTTGGGTTGGTGGCCCCCCCACAGCAGCCCCGGTGAGGTGTAGCACAGCTTGAGATGGCTCCCTACCATTTTTGACCTCGATGATCTCCTTGGCGAACTGGCACTCAAAGCCCTGGAAGTTTTCGGTGCATTGGCAAAGTCCGTTGGCCCAGGTGCCACCGTTTTGGCAGATGGCTACCTCACAGTAGACGCCGGAGTACCCTCCCGGACATATGCACTTGATGCCGTCCCACGTGGCCCCGTTCTGGCATTCACCTGGAAGCGGCGGCCCAGGACATGGGTGTTGTGACACAGCCCAGAGAAACCCCAGGAGCACGAAGCCACCTGGAGAATGCTTGGGGCATGGTGGAAGGTCTGGGAGTAGGGACACGGCTCGGTGGTGCCAGCAAGGAGGACTCACCTGGACTGGTGGTGGTCGCGGCGGTGGTGGTGGTGGTGATAGTGGTAGGGATGGTGGTGGTGGTCGTCGTAGTGGTGGTGGTGGTGGTGGGGGTGGTGGTGGTGGGGGTGGGAGTGATGGTCGTAGTGGTGGTGGGAGGGGTGGTTGTAGTAGTGGGTGTGGTGGGGGTGGTGGTCGTAGTGGTGGTGGTGGGGGTGGTGGTGGTGGGGGTAGGGGTGGTGGTCGTAGTGGTGGTGGGAGGGGTGGTTGTAGTAGTGGGTGTGGTGGGGGTGGTGGTCGTAGTGGTGGTGGTGGGGGTGGTGGGGGTGGTTGTGGTGGTGGTGGTGGTGGTAGTGGTAGGGATGGTGGTGGCGACTGTCGTAGTGGTGGGGGTGGTGGGGGTGGTGATGGTGGTAGTGGAGGCAGTGGTGGTGGTGGGAGGGGTCGTAGTGGTGGTGGTGGTGGTCATGGTGGTGGTGGGGGTGGTTGTAGTAGTGGGGGTGGAGGGGGTGGCGGTTGTAGTAGTGGTGGGGGTGGTGGTGGTCATGGTGGTGGTGGGGGTGGTCGTACTGGTGGGACTGGTGGTCGTAGTGGTGGGATGGATGGTCGTAGTCGAGGTGGGGGTGGTGGTGGTAGTGCTGGGGGTGGGGGGGGTCGTAGTGGTGGGGGTGCTGGTGGGTGCTGTAGAGGTCGCTTGAGTGGCGGTGGTGGGTGCTGTGGAGGTCACTTGAGTGGTGGTGGTGGTGGGTGCTGTGGAGGTAACTTGGGTGGTGGTGGTGGGTGCTGTGGAGGTCTCCAGAGTGGTGGTGGTGGTGGTGGTGGTGGGTGCTGCTGTGGAGGTCATCTGTGTTGAGGTGAAAGCAGTGGGGGTGGGTCCAGTGGTTCGGAAGGAAGTAGATAAGTCTCCTGAGGTGGTGGGCAATGCCGTTGAGGTCACCTCGGTGGAGGTGAGAGGAGTGGAGGCGGCCGCAGTGCTTGAGAAGACTGTGGAGACATCTTCTGAGGTGGTGGGGGCTACTGTGGAGATGGCAGTGCTTGGGGTGGCTCCAGTGGTTGAGAAGGCAGTGGAGAAGTCTGCTGTGGTGGTCGTGGATGCCATGGAGGTCACCTCAGTGGATGTGATAGAAGTGGAGGTGGCTGCAGTGGTGGAGAAGACTGTGGAGGTGTCTCCTGAGGTGGTGGGGGCTGCTGTGGAGGTCACCTCAGTGGAGATGGCAGCGCTGGAGGTGGCTCCAGTGGTGGAGAGGGAAGTGGAGGAGTGACCTGAGGTTGTGATGGCTGCGATGGAGGTGACTTCTGTGGAGGTGGCTCCAGTGGTAGAGAAGGCTATGGAGGTGTCTCCTGAGGTGGTGGGGGCTTCTGTGGAGGTCACCTCTGTGGAGATGGCAGTGCTGGGGGTGGCTCCAGTGGTGGAGAGGGAAGTGGAGGTGTGACCTGAGGTTGTGATGGCTGCCATGGAGGTGACATCTGTGGAGGTGACTTCTGTGGAGGTGGCTCCAGTGGTTGAGAAGACTGTGGATGCATCTCCTGATGTGGTGGTGGCTGCAGTGGAGGTCACCTCGGTGGAGGTGACAGTGCTGGGGGTGGATCCAGTGGTTGAGAAAGAAGTAGATAACTCTCCCATGGTGGTCATGGAAGGCGTGGAGGTCACCTCAGTGGGGGTGAGAGCAGTAGATGTGGCTCCAGTGGTCAAGGAAACTGTGGATGCATCTCCTGAGGTGGTGGGGGCTGTAGGGGAGGTCCCCTCGGTGGAGGTCACATGGGTGTCAGGGGCTGTACTGGGGCTGAAGGCGGTGGAGGAGTCTGTGGACGTGGTGGGGACCAAAGTGGTGGTGACCTCTGTGGATGTGGCATCAGTGGAGGTGGCTGCTGTAGTGGAGAGGGCAGTGGAGGAATCTGCTGAGGTGGTTGTGGGTCCTGTGGAGGTCACATCTGTGGAGGAGACAGCAGTGGAGGTGGCTGCAGTGGTGGAGAAGACTGTGGAGGTGTCTCCTGAGGTGGAGGGGGCTGCTGTGGAGGTCACCTCTGTGGAGATGGCAGTGCTGGGGGTGGATCCAGTGGTTGAGAGATAAGTGGAGAAGTCTCCCGTGGTGGTTGTGGAAGCTGTGGAGGTCACTTCAGTGGAGGTGAGAGCAGTGGAGGAGGCTCCAGCGGTTGAGAAGGCTGTGGAGACATCTTGGGCTGTCGTGAGGGCTTCTGTGGAGGTCACCTCTGTGGAGATGGCAGTGCTGGGGGTGGATCCAGTGTTGGAGACGGCAGTGGAGGAGTGACCTGAGGTTGTGAGGGTTGCGATGGAAGTGACTTCTGTGGAGGTGGCTCCAGTGGTGAAGAAGACTGTGGAGGTGTCTCCTGAGGCGGTGGGGGCTGCTGTGGAGGTCACCTCTGTGGAGATGGCAGTGCTGGGGGTGGCTCCAGTGGTTGAGAAGGAAGTGGAGAAATCTGCCGTGGTGGTCGTGGATGCCGTGGAGGTCACCTCAGTGGAGGTGATAGAAGTGGAGGTGGCTGCAGTAGTCGAGAAGACTGTGGAGGTGTCTCCTGATGTGGTGGGGGCTGCAGTGGAGGTCACCTCTGTGGAGATGGCAGTGCTGGGGGTGGCTCCAGTGGTGAAGAAGGCAGTGGAGGAGTCCCCTGAGGTTGTGATGGCTGCCATGGAGGTGACTTCTGTGGAGGTGGCTCCAGTGGTTGAGAAGACTGTGGAGGTGTCTCCTGATGTGGTGGGGGCTGCAGTGGAGGTCCCCTCGGTGGAGGTCACATGGGTGTCAGGGGCTGTACTGGGGCTGAAGGCAGTGGAGGAGTCTGTGGACGTGGTGGGGACCAAAGTGGTGGTGACCTCTGTGGATGTGGCATCAGTGGAGGTGGCTCCTGTGGTGGAGATGGCAGTGGAGGAATCTGCTGAGGTAGTGGGCAATGCCGTTGAGGTCACCTCTGTGGAGGTGACAGCATTGGAGGTGGCTGCAGTGGTCGTGAAGACCGTGGAGACACCTTCTGAGGTGGTGGGGGCTGCTGTGGAGGTCACCTCTGTAGAGATGACAGTGCTGGGCGTGGATCCAGTAGTCGAGAAGGAAGTGGAGAAGTCTCCCATGGTGGTCATGTAAGCCGTGGAGGTCACCTCAGTGGAGGTGAGAGCAGTGGAGGTGGCTCCAGTGGTCGAGAAGACTGTGGAGACACCTTCTGAAGTGGTGGGGGCTGCTGTGGAGGTCACCTCTGTGGAGGTGACATGAGCGTCAGGGGCTGTACTGGGGCTGAAGGCAGTGGATGAGTCTGTGGACGTGGTGGGGACCAAAGTGGTGGTGACCTCTGTGGATGTGGCATCAGTGGAGGTGGCTCCTGTAGTGGAGACGGCAGTGGAGGAATCTGCTGAGGTGGTTGTAGATCCTGTGGAGGTCACCTCTGTGGAGGAGACAGCAGTGGAGGAGGTTCCAGTGGTTGAGAAGACTATGGAGGTGTCTCCTGATGAGGTGGGGGCTGCTGTGGAGGTCATATCTGTGGAGATGGCAGTGCTGGGGGTGGCTCCAGTGGTGAAGAAGGCAGTGGAGGAGTCCCCTGAGGTTGTGATGGCTGCCATGGAGGTGACTTCTGTGGAGGTGGCTCCAGTGGTTGAGAAGACTGTGGAGGTGTCTCCTGATGTGGTGGGGGCTGCAGTGGAGGTCCCCTCGGTGGAGGTCACATGGGTGTCAGGGGCTGTACTGGGGCTGAAGGCAGTGGAGGAGTCTGTGGACGTGGTGGGGACCAAAGTGGTGGTGACCTCTGTGGATGTGGCATCAGTGGAGGTGGCTCCTGTGGTGGAGATGGCAGTGGAGGAATCTGCTGAGGTAGTGGGCAATGCCGTTGAGGTCACCTCTGTGGAGGTGACAGCATTGGAGGTGGCTGCAGTGGTCGTGAAGACCGTGGAGACACCTTCTGAGGTGGTGGGGGCTGCTGTGGAGGTCACCTCTGTAGAGATGACAGTGCTGGGCGTGGATCCAGTAGTCGAGAAGGAAGTGGAGAAGTCTCCCATGGTGGTCATGTAAGCCGTGGAGGTCACCTCAGTGGAGGTGAGAGCAGTGGAGGTGGCTCCAGTGGTCGAGAAGACTGTGGAGACACCTTCTGAAGTGGTGGGGGCTGCTGTGGAGGTCACCTCTGTGGAGGTGACATGAGCGTCAGGGGCTGTACTGGGGCTGAAGGCAGTGGATGAGTCTGTGGACGTGGTGGGGACCAAAGTGGTGGTGACCTCTGTGGATGTGGCATCAGTGGAGGTGGCTCCTGTAGTGGAGACGGCAGTGGAGGAATCTGCTGAGGTGGTTGTAGATCCTGTGGAGGTCACCTCTGTGGAGGAGACAGCAGTGGAGGAGGTTCCAGTGGTTGAGAAGACTATGGAGGTGTCTCCTGATGAGGTGGGGGCTGCTGTGGAGGTCATATCTGTGGAGATGGCAGTGCTGAGGGTGGCTCCAGTGGTCAAGAAGGAAGTGGAGAAGTCTCCCGTGGTGGTTGTGGGTGCCATGGAGGTCACCTCAGTGGAGCTGAAAGCAGTGGAGGAGGCTCCAGTGGTCAGGAAGGATGTAGATAAGTCCCCTGAGGTGGTCATGGAAACCGTGGAGGTCACCTCAGTGGAGGTGATAGCAGTAGATGTGGCTCCAGTGGTCAAGAAGACTGTGGATGCATCTCCGGAGGTGGTGGGGACTGCAGTGGAGGTCCCCTTCGTGGAGGTCACATGGGTGTCAGGGGCTGTACTGGGGCTGAAGGCAGTGGAGGAGTCTGTGGATTTGGTGGGGACCAAAGTGGTGGTGACCTCTGTGGATGTGGCATCAGTGGAGGTGGCTCCTGTAGTGGAGAGGGCAGTGGAGGAATCTGCTGAGGTGGTTGTGGGTCCTGTGGAGGTCACATCTGTGGAGGAGACAGCAGTGGAGGTGGCTGCAGTGGTGGAGAAGACTGTGGAGGTGTCTCCTGAGGTGGAGGGGGCTGCTGTGGAGGTCACCTCTGTGGAGATGACAGTGCTGGGGGTGGCTCCAGTGGTGGAGAAAGAAGTAGATAAGTCTCCTGGGGTGGTCATGGAAGCCGTGGAGGTCATTTCTGTGGAAGTGACAGCAGTGGGGGTGGCTCCAGTGGTAGAGAAGACTGTGGAGACATCTTGGGATGTCGTGAGGGCTTCTGTGGAGGTCACCTCTGTGGAGATGGCAGTGCTGGGGGTGGCTCCAGTGGTGGAAAAGGCAATGGAGGAGTCCCCTGAGGTTGTGATGGTTGCGATGGAAGTGACTTCTGTGGATGTGGCTCCAGTGGTCGAGAAGACCATGGAGACACCTTCTGAGGTGGTGGGGGCTGCTGTGGAGGTCACCTCTGTAGAGATGACAGTGCTGGGGGTGGATCCAGTGGTCAAGAAGGCAGTGGAGAAGTCTCCCATGGTGGTCATGTAAGGTGTGGAGGTCACCTCAGTGGAGGTGACAGCAGTGGAGCTAGCTCCAGTGGTCGAGAAGACTGTGGAGGTGTCTCCTGAGGTGGTGGGGGCTGCTGTGGAGGTCACCTCTGTAGAGATGACAGTGCTGGGGGTGGATCCAGTGGTTGAGAAAGAAGTAGATAAGTCTCCCATGGAGGTCATGTAAGGCGTGGAGGTCACCTCAGTGGGGGTGAGAGCAGTGGAGGTGGCTCCAGTGGTCAAGGAAACAGTGGAGGCATCTCCTGAGGTGGTGGTTGCTGTAGTGGAGGTCCCCTCGGTGGAGGTCACATGGGTGTCAGGGGCTGTACTGGGGCTGAAGGCAGTGGAGGAGTCTGTGGACGTGGTGGGGACCAAAGTGGTGGTGACCTCTGTGGATGTGGCATCGGTGGAGGTGGCTGCTGTAGTGGAGACGGCAGTGGAGGGATCTGCTGAGGTGGTTGTGGATCCTTTGGAGGTCTCATCTGTGGAGGGGACAGCAGTGGAGGAGGGTCCAGTGGTTGAGAAGACTGTGGAAGTGTGTCCTGATGAGGTGGTGGCCGCTGTGGAGGTCACCTCTGTGGAGATGGCAGTGCTGGGGGTGGATCCAGTGGTTGAGAGATAAGTGGAGAAGTCTCCCGTGGTGGTTGTGGAAGCCGTGGAGGTCACTTCAGTGGAGGTGAGAGCAGTGGAGGAGGCTCCAGCGGTTGAGAAGGCTGTGGAGACATCTTGGGCTGTCGTGAGGGCTTCTGTGGAGGTCACCTCTGTGGAGATCGCAGTGCTGGGGGTGGATCCAGTGTTGGAGACGGCAGTGGAGGAGTGACCTGAGGTTGTGAGGGTTGCAATGGAAGTGACTTCTGTGGAGGTGGTTCCAGTGGTCAAGAAGACTGTGGAGGCATGTCCTGAAGCGGTGGGGGCTGCTGTGGAGGTCACCTCGGTGGAGATGGCAGTGCTGGGGGTGGCCTCAGAGGTTGAAAAAGAACTGGAGAAGTCTCCTGTGGTGGTCATGGAAGCTGTGGAGGTCACCTCTGTGGAGGTGAGAGCAGTGGAGGTGGCTCCAGTGGTCGAGAAGACTGTGGAGGCATCTACGGAGGTGGTGGGGGCTGCTGTGGAGGTTCCCTCTGTGGAGATGACAGTGCTGGGGGTGGCTCCAGTGGAGGAGTCCCCTGAGGTTGTGATGGCAGCGATAGAGGTGACTTCTGTGGAGGTGGCTTCTGTGGAGGTGGCTCCAGAGGTCGAGAAGACTGTGGAGGCGTATCCTGAGGTGGTGGGGGCTGCAGTGGAGGTCACCTCTGTGGAGATGGCAGCGCTGGAGGTGGCTCCAGTGGTCGAGTAAGAAGTAGATAAGTCTCCTGTGGTGGTCATGGAAGGCGTGGAGGTCACCTCAGTGGTGCTGAGAGCAGTGGAGGTGGCTCCAGTGCTCGAGAAGACTGTGGAGGTGTCTCCTGATGTTGTAGGAGCTGCAGTGGAGGTCACCTCTGTGGTGATGGCAGTGCTGGGGGTGGCTCCAGTGGTCGAGTAAGAAGTGGAGAAATCTCCCATGGTGGTTGCGGATGCCATGGAGGTCACCTCAGTGGAGCTGAGAGCACTGGAGGTGGCTCCAGTGGTAGAGAAGACCGTGGAGACACCTTCTGAGGTGGTGGTGGCTGCAGTGGAGGTCACGTCGGTGGAGATGACAGTGCTGGGGGTAGCTCCAGTGGTTGAGAAAGAAGTAGATAAGTCTCCTGAGGTTGTCATGGAAGGCGGGGAGGTCACCTCAGTGGAGGTGATAGAAGTGGAGGTGGCTGCAGTGGTCGAGAAGACTGTGGAGGTGTCTCCTGATGTGGTGGGGGCTGCTGTGGAGGTCCCCTCGGTGGAGATGGCAGTGCTGGGGGTGGATCCAGTGGTGGAGAGGGAAGTGGAGGTGTGACCTGAGGTTGTGATGGCTGCCATGGAGGTGAAATCTGTGGAGGTGACAGCAGTGGAGGTGGCTCCCGTGGTCGAGAAGACTGTGGAGGTGTCTCCTGAGGTGGTGGGGGCTGCTGTGGAGGTCACCTCTGTGGAGATGGCAGTGCTGGGGGTGGCTCCAGTTGTGGAGAAGGCAGTGGAGGAGTGACCTGAGGTTGTGATGGCTGCGATGGAGGTGACTTCTGTGCAGGTGACTTCTGTGGAGGTGGCTCCAGAGGTCGAGAGGACTGTGGAGGTGTCTCCTGATGTGGTGGGGGCTGCTGTGGAGGTCACCTCTGTGGAGACGACAGTGCTGGGGGTGGCTCCACTGGCTGAGAAAGAAGTGGAGAATTCTTCCGTGGTGGTTGCGGATGCCGTGGAGGTCAAGTTTGTGGTGGGAACAGCAGTGGAGGAGGCTCCATTGGTTGGGAAGGAAGTAGACAGCTCTCCTGAGGTGGTCATGGAAGCCTTGGAGGTCACATCTGTGGAGCTGAGAGCAGTGGAGGTAGATGCAGTGGTGGAGACAGCAGTGGAGGATTCTGCTGAGGTGGTTTTGGATCCTGTGGAGGTCACCTCTGTGGAGATGGCAGTGCTGGGGGTGGCTTCAGTAGTGGAGAAGGAAGCGGAAGAGTCCCCTGGGGTTGTGATGGCTGCAGTGGAGGTGACTATTGTGGAGGTGACTTCTGTGGACATGACTCCAATGGTCGAGAGGACTGTGGAAGCTTCTCCTGATGTGGTGGGAGCTGCAGTGGAGGTCACCTCGGTGGAGATGACAGTGCTTTGCGTGGCTCCAGTGGTTGAGAAAGGAGATAAGTCTCCTGAGGTTGTCATGGAAGGCGTGGAGGGTGCGTCAGTGGATGTAAGAGTGGTGGAGCTGGCTCCTGTGGTCGAGAAGACTGTGGAGGCATCTCTTGAGGTGGTGGGGGTTGCTGTGGAGGTCCCCTCAGTGGAGGTCACATGGGTGTCAGGGGCTGTACTGGGGCTAAAGGCAGTGGAGGAGTCTGTGGACGTGGTGGAGACCAAAGTGGTGGTGACCTCTGTGGATGTGGCATCAGTGGAGGTGGCTCCTGTGGTGGAGACGGCAGTGGAGGAACCTGGTGAGGTGGTTGTGGGTCCTGTGGAGGTCACATCTGTGGAGGAGACAGCAGTGGAGGAGGGTCCAGTGGTTGAGAAGACTGTGGAGGTGTCTCCTGATGTGGGGGCTGCGGTGGAGGTCACCTCCATGGACTTGACAGTGCTGGGGGTGGATCCACTGGACGAGGAGGAAGTGGAGAAGTCTCCCGTGGTGGTTGTGGATGCCATGGAGGTCACCTCAGTGGAGGTGAGAGCAGTGGAGGTGGCTCCAGTGGTTGAGAAGGAAGTAGATAACTCTCCTGAGGTGGTCATGGAAGCTGCAGAGGTCACCTCTGTGGAGGTGACAGCAGTGGAGGCAGATCCAGTGGTCGAGAAGACTCTGGAGCTGTCTCCTGATGTGGTGGGGGCTGCTGAGGAGGTCATCTCAGTGGAGATCACAGTGCTGGGGGTGGCTCCAGTGGTCAAAAAGTAAGTGGAGAAGTCTCTTGTTCTGCTCATGGAAGCCATGGAGGTCACCTCAGTGGAGGTGAGAGCAGTGGAGGTGGCTCCAGTGGTCGAGAAGTCTGTGGAGGCATTCTCGGAGGTGGTGGGCGCTGCTGTGGAGATGACAGCACTGGGTGTCTCTGTGGTTCTACCTGTGCTGGAGGTTTCCACCAACGTGATAGTGGCTCCGGGGCTGCTCTGCTCCATGTCTGTGGCCATCACAACGATGGTGGCTGCAGCAGAGGTTCAGGCATGAGCAGATCCCCCCAACCTTCTCCCCACCACGTCCCCCAACCCAAGAACCTCCCCATGGAGGAGACCACAACCTTCACCTTTCTTCCTCCTCCTCCTCCTCCAAGCCCATCATCCAGGCTTGCGTGTGGTCCCCCTCCAACCTCCTCCCCCCCCGCCATCTTCTCCACCTTCCCCCTTGCTGGTGGGTCTCCAAACTCACCTGCCATCATCCAGCCGAGGAGGACGGCCACCCAGCCACATGTCCTCCCCGCCATGGCGGTGGCCGTGGCCGTGGCCGTGTCCTTCTTCCTCGGTGCCAGCAGCCAACTGAAGCCCGAGGCCGAGGGGTGGCAGGAGAAATATGACGGTGGGGGTGGCTTGGACCTTTGTCCCCACCGTTTGGGCTGGGAGGTAATGGGTGACGGAGGAGGAGGGGGGGGACGGGACGGGACACGGTGATAGACGCTCTGGAGAACGTCAGCACATAACCGCCACGCCCGGCGGCGGGTGACACTTCCTTCATGCCAGGGACACCTTTATGAGGATGGTTTTGCCACGGGTTGGGTCATAAATGGGTGGCAGCACCCTGGGGGTGGGGAGACCTGGGAGGGTGCCAGGGGGCTTGGTGGGGACGTGGGACACGGGGGTGTCATGGTCCTCGGTGGGGACGTGGGGATGGGGGACAGGGAGGTGTCATGGGGCTTGGTGGGGACGTGGGGATGGGGGACACGGGGGTGTCATGGGGCTTGGTGGGGACGTGGAGATGGGGGACCTGGGGGTGTCATGGGGCTTGGTGGGGACGTGGGGATGGGGGACAGGGAGGTGTCATGGGGCTTGGTGGGGATGTGGGGATGGGGGACACGGCGGTGTCACAGTCCCTGGTGGGGCCACAGACCATCGGGGTTCTCCTCCTTCATGGTGGGGACGTGGGGATGGGTCTGTCCCGCTCCTGGGTGGCCTTGGCAGGATCGGGGGGTGCAGGGACAGATTTGGGGGGGGGTGGGGGGGGTCCCGGTCCCCTCCCCCCCAGCGTCCCACCCACTTCTCCCCGGAGCCTGTCACGGGCTGGCCCCAGACCGGCGTCCCCTCCCCCCCCCCCCTTGACGTCACCCAACCCCCCACGCTCTCGCTACCGCGACAAAACCGTGGGTGCCCTCCCCCTCCCCCACCCCCCCCCGCCCCTCCACCACCCCAGGTGGGGCCCCCCCCGGGGTCCCCTGTGGGCGGGGTTGGGGCGGGCACCCTTTGGCCGGGCGATGACGCGGGAGCGGTGGCACCCATGGGTGGGGACGGGCACCCCGGCGACATGCGGCCGGCACACGTGACCCCGCGCACGCTCGCAACAGCCGTGACCCCGGGGCACACGCGTGGGAGATATAGGGGTGCCCGTGGCGCACGTATGTGAAATATAGGGGTGCCGGTGGCACACGCGTGTACACACATGGTGGTACTGGTGGCTCATGCGTGTGTGATATAGGGGTACTGGGGGCACACGCGTGTACATACGTGATGACACACGCGTGTACACACATAGGGGTCCTGGGGGCACACGCGTGGGCCATATAGGGGGCCTGGTGGCACTCATGTTTACATACATGGTGGCACACGCATGGGCGATATAGGGGTGCCCATGGCACACGTATGTGAAATCTAGGGTGAAATAGAGGTGTTGGAGGTTGTGGTGGTGGCTGTCATGTTGGTTGCAGAGGTGTTGGAGGTCGTTGTGGTGGGAGCAGGGGTGGTGGTGGGCGTGATGTTGGGTGCAGAGGTGTTGGAGGTTGATGTGGTGGGTGCAGAGGTGTTGGAGATTGTTGTGGTGGGAGCAGAGGTGGTGGTGGCCGTCATGGTGCGTGCAGTGGAGTTCGAGGTTGTTGTGGTGGGTGAAGACATGGTGGTGGCCATTGTGTTGGGTGCAGAGATGTTGGAGGTTGTTGTGGTGGGAGCAGAGGTGCTTGTGGCCGTCATGGTGGCTACAGAGGTGTTTGAGGTTGTAGTGGTGGGAACAAGGGTGGTGGTAGCCATCATGATGGGTGCAGAGGTGTTGGAGGTTGTGGTGGGTGCAGAGGTGGTGGTGGCCGTCATGTGGGCTACAGAGGTGTTGGAGGTTGTTGTGGTGGGAGCAGAGGTGCTGGTGGCCATCGTGATGGGTGCAGAGGTGTTGGAGGTTGTTGAGGTGGCTGCAGAGTTGCTGGTGGCCATCCCGTTCAGCGCAGCAGTGTTGGAGGTTGTTGTGGTGGGACCAGAGGTCGTGGTGGTTGTCATGGGTGCAGAGGTGTTGGAGGTTGTTGTGTTGGGTGCAGAGGTGTTGGAGGTTGATGTGGGAACAGAGGTGGTGGTGGCCATCACGTTGGGTGTAGAGGTATTGGAGGTTGTTGTGGTTGGAGTAGAGGTGGTGTTGGCCATCATGCTGGGTTCCGAGGTGTTGTAGGTTGTTGTGGTAGGTGCAGATGTGGTCATGGCCATCATCGTGGGTGCAGAGGTCATGGTGGTCATGGTGGTTGTGGCCGTGCTGGAGGCTGTGGAGAGATCACAAGTTCTGGTGTCTGTGGTGGGTGCAGAGGTGGTCAAGGCTTTGGTGGGTGCAGAGGTGGTGGTGGCCGTATCGGGGTCGTGGTGCCGGCAGGGTCCCTGGTGGCTGTGGTGGCTGTGGAGGTGTGTGTTGCGTTTTCAGCAGTGCTCTCGGGCAGCCGAGGGGTTGCTGTGAAGGAGTTGTGGCTGAGGCACGTGTGGGTGCAGAAGGACGGGGTTCCTCGGGGCTGGGGAGAGGGAGAACTTTGTCCTCCTCTCTCTCCCTGTGCATGCACTGCTGCCATGGGTGCTGTGTCCCCCCGAGGTTGGGGCGCTGACCCCACTGCCATCCCACCAGCAGTTCCCACCCCAAAGCACCCCTTGGCTGTTCTCCAGCCCAGAATGAGCTTCCTTATCAGAAGGAGTTTCCTTTACAGCTGATCCTCATGGGCTTGGACCTTATCCATCTCCTTTCCTTTCCCCCGGCATCTCCCAGGCTTTCCCTTTCCAAGGAAAGTGGTGAAACTTCTCACATGGTCGGGCAGCACGTACGGCGCAAGGAAACCCGTGTCACCGATAGCGGGGTGCGGGCTCATGCCGAGGATGCGGCGTATGAGACCGGGAGCGCCTGCCGGGGTAGGGGTTAACGAACGCGACCACCTTGAGCTGTTAATCCCTCGATTGAGCATGGGTCATCCCGTCACGGGGAGGAGGGCCATGGGGAGACCCCCTCCCCACCATGGGCATGCTGTCCTTCAAATCACGTTTTTTCTTGGGAAATTATCCCTCGAAAATTCCCCAGCTTCTTCAAGCTGGTTTGAGCTCAAGAAATCCCCCAAACAAACCCAAAATTACAAAAGCCCCATCTTTGCAGCCTTTTGCTCTGAATTGACGTTCTCCTGCTGCCTTTCTCCTAAATGAGCCTCCCTTATGCAATCAGCTCACCCTCGTCCCTGCTCTTAACGAGGTTTAAAAGCTCCGGAGCACGCCAGCCGCTGTGCTTGGCCGGGGGGGGTGCGGGCAGGGGGTGAATTGGCGTCGGTGGCCACCGGCTGCGGTGCAGCGGGTGCCGGAGGGGAGGATGGGGGTGGGTGACCGGTGAAAAGCTGGAGCAGGAGCGGGGTGGGAGGGGGGTGGTGATGGGGGGAGGGCGGCTCTTGGGTGGGTGGGTTGTTGGGGGGGCACTTTGGGTCGGGTCCAGAGCTGCAGCCATGTCCCGGTGGTGGGACCGGACAAGGTTGTGGGCAGACACAAAGTGTCACCCGTCTGGGGACACCAGCCCATGGTGGGGGGCTGGCTTGCACCCCCGACCCATCCTCGTGGACCCCCGTGGTTGGGGGAGATGGGAGCTTGGAGAGAGGGGTTTTTTGGCGAGGGGATGGAGGTGGTGGGGGACAAAGCTGCCCCTTTGCAGGGGGACCCCATGGAGAAACCCAGGAGGAGATGGCAGCCCTCTCCCACCTTGTGGCACCCCCTCTGTCCCCCCCAAAACAGTCAAGGAAAGGCCCCCCAGCCCTACTCACCCATTCTGGCTCCAGGGAGGAGGAGGAGGAGGAAGAAGGGCAGAGGAAAGATGGAAACCTTCATCTTCCCCTTCACCGATCCCACGCCGGCAGCATCCCAGAGCCCGAACCCCGCTCGGCGCAGGCAGAATGCCGGCAAGGAGCAGCAAGGGAAGACCTTTGCCCCGCGGTGGGCAGGGACCAAACCGTGCACCCCCTTTGATGATCCACGGCGGTTGAGTTGCCAAGGCTCTCCCAAAACCGCTCGTGGTTGTTGAGACCCATTGCGACATCGCTGGGTATCATTTTCCCAAGGTGGGGGTGAAGCCAAAACCAACCCCCAGGCTGGGGGGGCTCGGCGCTGCATCCCCCCGAGATCGGGACGGGCAGCACCCCAGCGCTACCCATCGCACGTCACCAGTGGGGAAAATGGAGACCCCCTGCACCCCCCCCACCCCAAGTCCTACCCACAGATTGTTGGCCACCCTCCTCCCGCTTTTCCCAACCCCCCCCCACTCTGCGCACACCAGCGACCAGGGAAAAGCCCTGTTCCACCCAGAAAACAAACACCCGTAATCTCCCCGGCTGGCACCGGGGGTGGTGGGAGGGGTGAGGAGATGCTGGGCAGGGTGGATAATACTTTGTTGTGGCAAAGGATCTATTTTTGTTGTATTTATGGACAGGCAGGTGTCAGGCAGGTGTTCCTCCCCACAGATGTTTTGCAATCCAGCATTTTGCAGAATTTCTTCCTCCTCTTGTCGTGGTTGCATCTTCCTGCATCGTTTCCAGCCCTGGCTGGCGGCATGGCCTTGGGAATCCCCCTCCAGACTGACCCTTTGACCCCCCAAAACCCCAGTTGTGACCCCCAAAACCCCAGCTGTGACCCCCAAAACCCCCACCGTCCCCGCCGAGACCCCAATCTCAACCTCCAAAACCCCAGCTCTTACCTCCAAGACCCCAACCGTGACCCTGTAGCCCCAAATCTTGACCCCCAAGTGGGTCCGCGGCTTTGGCACCCTGCCTTTGGGAATTCTCCCCTGTTTTCCCCCCGGCTCCCAGCCCCATCTTTCCAGGTTATTTTTCAGGAGGTGAAATAAATACGTTAATAAATGTAATTTCCGCCAAGATAAGGATTCTCTGGCTCAGGTGAGGCTTCGTGAGCTGGACTGAGCACCAACCGGGCGTAGGGGTGTCCTCTCTCCTCTCCAGCGAGGACCCCCCCAAGGACCATGGGGGGACCCCTCCTCTCTCACAGAGGAACCGCATCCCACCTGCTTTTGCCCCAAAAATGAGACATGCTGGAGGTGTCGGGGGGGAGGGGCATTCCCCACCTCCGGAGGGGCTGAGGTCTTCGGCCAAGGGTCTTGCCCGGTGTGGGGCACCATGGAAGCCTTGACCACCACCCCCCACCAGCTATTTTTGGAGGTGGGGGGGTCACAGGGATGCTGAAGCTTCTGCCAGGACCTACAAAGAGGGGAGGGAACAGTGAGGACTGGGTCCCCCCCCCGGCATCCACGGTGCCGGCTGTGGCACCGGCGCTGCCGGGCACCTACTGGCGTGGTGGGTGCTGCCACCTCTGCGTTGGGCTTGTAGGAGCTGTGTCCGCAAGGGCCTGGAAGAGGAAGGACAGTGAGGGTCTGGCAAGGGTGGGCGTCTCCCCACTAAAGGGGTGGTTTTGGCCCCCACACAATGGGTCTCACCTTACTGGGGCATGGAGCCTCTGCTGTTCGCGTGGTAGATGCCGGTGGCACGGCTGTTGCGCCGGCCATCTGGCCAGCTGCTGTCCTCACCGGTCATGCCGTAAGGCCAGGAACCGGTGAGCCTATGGGTCTTGTGTGTGGGGCTGGGGCGGAGATGGGAGATGCTGGAGCTCGTGGACTCCAACGTTGGGGTCTCAGCCCTCCCTGGCGTTGGGGAGTTGAACCCTCCTACCCCCATGGGGAAAAGCTGCCCCCCAAGTTTTGGTGAAGGAGCACATCTGAGGGCAGCCCAGCTTGGTACCAACCCCAGGTCTCCTCCATGGACCTCCCCCATGGACACCCCCCCCCCCCCCCCCAGCCCTTTCACCTGGCACCAGCAGATTTCTTCTTCCCTTGGGCCGAGCAGATGGTGAGGACAAGACAAAGGATGAGCAGGATGAGGAGGGTCAGTCCCTGCCCCAGCCCCACACCCATTTGCTGATGTGGCTCTGGCCACGGCCACCGGATGCCAGGTACCAGGGCGTGTCCAGGCAGCTGTGGGGGTGAGGTGTCATGGGCAGGGTCCCTGCCCCCAGGATCTGGCCCAGGGTGGAGGTTGGGGATTGGGATCCTCCAAGAAACCCACTGGGTTCACCCTTCCCAGAGCTGGGGAGAATCCGGGAGACCCAGCCCCATATCCATGGGTTGGGATTGAGGTTTGGGGTTGTGGTCAAGGGCTTTTGGGGGGTTCAAGGTTTGGGTTTGGAGGGCAGGAGTTCAAGTGGTGGGCTCAAGATTTGGGGCTTGGGGGTCAAGGGTTGGGTTTGGAGAGCGAGGGTTGGGGTGTTGGGCCCAAGATTTGAGGCTTGGGGGTCAAGGGTTGGGTTTGGAGGGCGAGGGTTGGGGTGTTGGGCCCAAGTTAGGGGCTTGGGCGTCAAGGGTTGGGGTCTTGGGGTGAAGGTTTTGGGTTTGGGGTCAAGGATTGGGGTTCAGGTTACCACCAGGGTTAGGATTTGGGTGGGGTTAAGGGTCAGGTTAGGGTTAAGAGGTCAATGCTATGACTGGGAGTTGGTTTGGGTTAGGGCTGGGGTTACGATTAGGGTCGTCGTTAGGTTTAGGACTGGAATGAGGTTTACCGTCGGCGTTACGGGGGGGTTTGGGCCCAGGTGAGGGTTCAAGACTGGGGGTAAGGTGGGAATTATGGGTAAGGGATGGGGACAGGTGAGGTTTGGGTCCGCTCAGAAGCAGCGGCTTCCCTCCAGCGTCAGCCGGCAGAGCCCACCGTCGCAGTTGATGGAGCCAAGGACGTTGAGGGTTGAACTCCTCCACAAAGCTGCAATAGGTGGTGGACGAGGTGTCCCCCATGTCCTCTGAGAAGTTCTGGTTGATGGCACGCGCCAGCGTCATCATGGAGGGGCCCCGCTCTTCGTGGAAGGGGGTTAGGATGCCCGTGAGATGGCGACATCCCATGGGGTGTCCCTCTTGGGGACAGGGGGGACAGGGTGGGGTGTCCCTCTCTCCCTTACCTGCTGTGATGTTGATGGTGGATGCCCCACACTGGCAGTGGGCTCCGTCCACGTGGGGGGGGGGGGCGGGCAGAGACAACCCATCCCCGTCCATTGACCCATTTGGGCAGGGGTCTGTGGGGAGAAGGACACAAGGACTCATGGGTACCCCCCATTGCCTGCTTGCACCCCCCTTTCCCCTCTCCCATGATGTCCAGCACCCTCTGTCCCCTCCTAGATCCATCCAGTTGGGTGCACCATCACCACAGCCCCCCAATTTTTTGGGGGGGACACACAGGGTGGTGCCTGGTCCCAACCAGGAGCTCCCTGGTGTGTCCTCCTTTGGGGAGGTCAACAGTGGGGCTTCAGGGGTCCAAGCCCCTTTGGGTGGGGGGGGTCCTCTCCCAGAAATGGCCAGGGTGGGGTCTTTGCGTGAGCATCCACGCCAAGGAAGACCCACCAAGCTGCGGTGGTAGGGATGGGCGTGGTGGTGATTCTCCTGGTGCTCCTTGGTGTAGCTCTGCTCCTCGTAGGGTGGTCGGGTGTTGGTTGGGATGCGGTGGCCCTTCTAGAGGTGGGGACAGCGGTGGCGTGGTGGTACTCGCACTGTGGGCCATAAAACCCCCCGGGACAGTAGCACTCGGTGCCCACGGCCGTGTCTCCCTTCTGGCAAGCTGTGGCTTCATCATGGGTGTCACAACGGGGCCCCGACCACCCCGATGGGCAGATGCACCCGTTGCCCACCGCCGTGCTGCCGCCAGCGGTGGGATCCACCGTCTCGCAAGTGGGGCTGGAGTAGCCGGACGGGCAGAGGCATTCGGTCAAGTTGGTGACGCCACCGTTGTGGCAGATGACTGGAAGAGAGGTGGGGGCAGAAGGACGTGGTGAGGGGACCCAGGTGTCCTGACCTCCCCGCCCCCCCAGCTCCGATCCTTGGGCATGGTAGACCCACATCCATCCTTCGTCCTCCCCCTTTATCCCCTTGTCCCAGGAGACCCCACCCCACCCCAGGGACTCCATGCTAGGACACCCACTGGCCACAGGGCTGGACCCACGTCCATCCTTCTCTCCCTCCTCCTCCTCCTCCTCTCCCCTCACCCTGGAAGACCCCACGTCCCTTCTGGCCCTGGAAAGGAGACCCCGACCCCACCCCAAGGACCCCCACCAGGACACCCACCAACCACAGGGCTGGAGCCACGTCCATCCTTCTCTCCCTCCTCCTCCTCCTCTCCCCTCACCCTGGAAGACCTCATGTCCTTGGAAAGGAGACCCCCACCCCACCCCAAGGACCCCATGCTGGGACACCCACTAGCCGCAGGGCCGGACCCGTGTGGGAGGTAGAGGCAGAGGGTGGCCAAGGTGGTGCTGGTGGCGATGGTGGTGGCTCCGCTGGTTGAAGAGGACCAGGTGGTGATGGTGGTGGAGCCAGGACCTGATGTCGTGGTGGGCACCGTGGTGTTGGGAGGGGACTGGGGAGTCACCGCTGTGGTCTCAGTGGCGGAGCTGGTGCAGTTCTCGGTGTGTGCCATGGTGGCATCCCGGGGGACCGTGTGGGTGGCGTTGGGCTGAGCCAGTGCTGGGGTAGCAGGGGTTTTGGTGGGAATGGTTGGGAGCGTGGCCGTGGTGTCGTGTTCCATGGGGGTGGGTACAGTGTCCGTGGTGTTGCTTTCCAGGCTGGTGGCCACGGTGTTGCTTTCCAGGCTGGTGGCCACGGTGTTGCTTTCCGTGGCCGTGGTGTTGCTTTCTGGGGGGGTTGGCCATGGCATTTCTTGCCCGGGGTGCCAGCAGTGTGGCCGTAGCCTTGCTTTCCGTGGTGGTAGTCGGGACCGTGGCCACGGTGTTGCTTATCCCTCTCTTACCTGACAGAGCCTCCAAGGGGATGAAGAGGAAGAGGAAGAAGCAGCAACCCAGTTCCATCATCAGCAGAACCTGAAGGAACAGGGAGCCACGGATTGACAACCGGAGACAGCGGACGCAGTGACTGTGGGCCGAGTCGGGCACAGCCATCAACCACAAGGTAGGGCCGTGTCGTTAAATAATCGCTGAGTAATTTTTATCAAATCCCGAAACAGAAAGGGTGTGAGAAGGTCCGGACGTCCCCATGGTGTTCCACCTTCCCAGGCACCACTGGACCGGCGACAATGGGCCCAACCCTTGCGCCGGAGACAAAGGAGGGATGGAGCTGCGGTTCCTCCACCACACCGATAAGATTACGGCAAGACGTGGCCGTCTCCTCTGTTACCGGCACCCGCTGCCCACTCGTCCTACCCCACCTTGGGGCGTTGTCCCCTCCCCAAAGCTCCTGGGAAGGGATGGATGGTTGGAGAAGGCGGGGTCAAGGGCTCGGTTCCTGCTGAGTCACCCCAGACGGCTGGAACCAAGGCGGGATTTGGCAAAGCAGCGCCATGTCCGCGTCCTCTCCCCGCTCTACCCACCGCCAGCCCAGGGGTACAAGTCCCTTGGGTCCCATGGGTGCTGTCCCCAGCCTGGCTTTGTGGTCCCTCCTCGCAACGGGGAGGATGGTGGCACCGGGGGTTGGGTGCACCCCCTCGGGCGTGGTTTCTCCAGGGCCACCCGCCCCTGGGTGCCGTCCCTGGGGCCTTCCATCCCTGGACACCCTCAGGGTCCCTCCCTGGGGGTCTCCTTCTTTGGGTGCTGTCCCTCGGCTCCTCCATCCCCAGGCACCCATGGGTGCCATCCCCCGGGTCCCCTATCCCCAGGCACCTGTGGGCAGTGTCCCCAGCACCCTCTGTCCCCAAGCACCCATGGGTGCCATCCCCACCCCCCTCCATCTCCAGGGCCCCCCCCAGCCCATCCCCACCCCGGGTTGTCCCAGGCCCCAGCCCCCCACCTTCTGCCTCCCCTCCAGAGTGTCCCATGTCCCCCCACTGGGCTCCCACCTTCTCGGGGTGTCCCAGTGCTTCCCAGTTTGTTCTGGGTGCCACGTGCTCCCCAGTGTCTCCCAGGACTTCCCAGTTTGTTCTGGGTACCACGGGCTCCCCAGTGCGTCCCAGTACTTCCCAGCACTTCCCAGTACTCCCCAGTGCATCCCAGCGTGACCCGGGTACCACAGGCTCCCCAGTGCCTCCCAGTAATTCCCAGCACTTCCCAGTACTCCCCAGTGCATCCCAGCGCGTCCCGGGTACAACGGGCTCCCCAGTGCCACCCAGTACTTCCCAGTACTCCCCAGTGCATCCCAGCGTGACCCAGGTACCACGGGCTCCCCAGTGCCTCCCAGCACTTCCCAGTACTCCCCAGTGCATCCCAGCGTGTCCCGGGTACCATGGGCTCCCCAGTGCCTCCCAGTAATTCCCAGCACTTCCCAGTACTCCCCAGTGCATCCTAGCGTGTCCCGGGTACAACGGGCTCCCCAGTGCCACCCAGTACTTCCCAGTACTCCCCAGTGCATCCCAGCGTGTCCCGGGTACCACGGGCTCCCCAGTGCCTCCCAGTACTTCCCAGTACTCCCCAGTACTTCCCAGTGCATCCCAGCGTGACCCCTGTACCACGGGCTCCCCAGTGCCTCCCAGCACTTCCCAGTACTCCCCAGTGCATCCCAGCGTGTCCCGGGCACCACGGGCTCCCCAGTGCGTCCCAGTGCCTCCCAGTACTCCCCAGTGCATCCCAGCGTGTCCCGGGTACCACAGCCTCCCCAGTGCTTTCTGGTGCTCCCCAGGGCCAAGCCTCGCCCTGAAGCCAGAGGTGTTGGGGGGCCCCCTCCGAGGTGCTGGGCACCCCCCAAACCCATATGGGGCTGCTCTGTCATGTTGGGGGGCACGGGGGGGGGGGGGGAAGGGGTCTCAAAGTGCCCTCAGGAATTGCTCTGGGGTCCCACCTCACGCCCCGCCCCCAGACTTGCCCGGCCCGCCTCCCACCGGCAAGGAAAACCAGGTAATTAAGATAAATACGAGTAATAATAACAATAAATTTATTACCACACACGATATTCGTGTGAAATTTGGGGGGGGGGGGGGGGTGTCCTCCGTGGCAGCCTCCCTGCGGCTGGCCACTGCCTGCACCCCGTTAGGAGCCCCGCGTCCCCGCGTGGAAGCCCCCGGGCTCAGCCCAGGAGCCGTTGGGCGGTTTTGCGGCCCCCGGCGTTGCAAAGCTTCATCATCCAAATAAATAATAAATATCTGGGGGGGGGGTTGCCCACCCTGAGTATCTTTCCCGGCTCTCGGCACGGCCAGCATGCCGGTGGTCCGGCCACGCCGAGCGGCTTTGGGTCTCCCCTTGGGAGAAGAAGACCTGTTGCGTTGAGGTTTGGGGGACTGTGGTCTTCATCCCAGTTGGCGTTTCCTCGGTTGACAGCCAGGATGTCCCCGCTGCAGGATCATAGCTGGGTCTGGAGCTTGGGTCTGGAGATCTTCATCTGGGTGGGGGAGAAGGAGGAGAAGGAAGGGGGTGAGAGGGGTGTGGGGGGGTCTCCCTTGGGTCCTCGGTCCTGGGGAGGGTGGTGGGTGGTGCGGGAGAAGAAGGAAGACGTACCGGGACGGAGGTATCCACCAGCTCCAACGAAGGCGTGAAGTTTTGTAGACTCTCACCACCTATGGGGAGATGGTGGGGGGCAGTTGGATGTCTCGGGGGTGTTCCCCAAGCGTTAATCTCCATCAACCCGAATTGGGGTTGGGGGTTACCTCCGGTGCTGTTGGCTCCCACGTTGCGGTAGAGGAAGCCATCGGGCGAACGCCAGGTGAAGCCATCATCCTCGTACCAGTTGCCACCAGCAGAGGGTTGAGGGTCACTGGGTGGGCAGCAAGAGGGTGTCTCAGACGGGGGGGAGGGGGGCAGAGAACCAGAGGAGGGGGCTCCCCCTCAGCCAACCCCGGCATCGAGGTACCAACCCTCCTCTGAACTGGAAGACACTCCCCCCCCCAACATGGAACCCACGTGTCCAGGCTCCTCTACCTCAGCATGTACTTCCTCCGGCGGTCCCTGACCAGCATCACGGCGAGGACGATACAGATGATGAGCAAGACAGTGGCCACCAGCCCCAACCCCGTGGCCAACTTGCTGACGCGCCCGGAGCAGCGAGCGTCCGTGTACCAGTACATGACTTCATCCTGGCAGCTGTGGGAAGGAGACAGGATCAGGCCCACCCTCCGTCAAGGATGCTGGAGACTCTTCCACCAGCCAACCTCATGGCCATGGGCCCTCATGGCGGCACTCACAAGCACTGGGGACCGGCCCGGGTGATGTGGCACTGGCCATAGTGGCAATCCATGGTGCTCGGCATGTTGGGCGTGCAGTTGGTGACGCAGTGGATGACGCCTTCTGTGGTCACCGGGAAGTAGAAGTCCTGGTATTCGGCGGGTGCTCGCTGCCAGCAGATCTCTGTGGGGGGAGGTTGGGGGGGTTAGGGGGGAACAGGAGCACTGGGGTGGTGTGCTGGGGGGGGGGTGCAGTGGGTGGTGGTGGGATGGGCAGGGAGCTGGTGGGGTGGGCGAGGAGCTGGTGGGGTGGGAAAGGAACTAGTGGGATGGGTGAGGGGCTGGTGGGGTGCACTGGAGCTGGTGGGGTGGGTGAGGATCTGGTGGGGTGGGCAAGGAGCTGGTGGGGTGGGCGAGGGGCTGGTGGGGTGCACTGGGGCCAGTGGGGTGGGCGAGGAGCTGGTGGGGTGCACTGGGGAGAGTGGGGAGAACGTGTGGGGTACGTGAGGGCACAGTGGGGTGCACTGGGGAGCTGGGGGAACTGGTGGGGTGCACTGGAGCTGGTGGGGTGGGCGAGGAGCTGGTGGGGTGGGCGAGGGGCTGGTGGGGTGGGAAAGGAACTGGTGGGATGGGTGAGGGGCTGGTGGGGTGGGCAAGGGGCTGGTGGGGTGCACTGGGGCCAGTGGGGTGGGCGAGGAGCTGGTGGGGTGCACTGGGGAGAGTGGGGAGAAGGTGTGGGGTACGTGAGGGCGCAGTGGGGTGCACTGGGGAGCTGGGGGAACCGGTGGGGTGCACTGGAGCTGGTGGGGTTGGCAGGAGGGTCCCCAGAGGTCTCACCATTCAGGGAAGGCGCCACCGTCATGTTCCTGACGATGGGGTTGGGCGACACAGAGAGGCAGAGGATGGCTGTGGTGGGGAGGAAGAGAGAGAAGGCGTCAGAGACCCAACCTTGGGTGGCCCAGGTGGGACCCAGACACCCAGGGGGCACACGGACGGGCACCCACAGTCGTTGTGCTGGCAGGCGCCCTGGCTGGCCTCCGTCTCTTGCAACCTCCCCACCAGCCTCTTCGTTATCTCCTTGAACTCCTCCGTCATGTTGCTGCTCTCCCTCGTGGTGAAGAAGATCTCGTGGTCCACCACGATGCTGCCAGGTCTTTGGAGAGGGGACACAGGGGGGTTAAAGGGGGGGGCGAACGAGGAGACCGCCCCACACACGCACCCCGGTTCCCTGCCTGTGAGGGACCTCTTACTTCAAGCTGATGATCCTCACGCCCTCGTAGCCGGGGATGTTACCATAGATCTTCTTTATCTGCAGAGCCAAAGGGTCGCGTGAGCCACCACCGAGGGGACGAGGTGGCCACAGAGGGACAACTCGGACCCCCTGTCCTCACCTCCTTGCGGAAATGCTCCTCAAAGTAGCGGTAGGTCTTTGACTGGGTGTCCTTCAGCTCCTGGGTGTAGTTGAAGTTGGTGACGGTCACCACCAGCGCCACGTCTGCCACGATCGTCCCCGGGTAAGCTAGAGGACACGAGGGGAGGAGGAAGGGAGCTCGGCGTGTTGGCCAAAGGAGGCCAGGACCTCCAGGGAGGCCACGGGGCTGGGTGGAGGTGGCACTTACGGAGGCTGGTCTCGATGGAGTTGGTGGAGTACTCGCACAAGGGGCCGTAGAAATATGGGGTGCAGAGACACTTGATGTTATCGTAGGTGCCTCCATTCTGGCAGACAACTGGGAGGGAGAAAGATGGGGGGGGTCAGCAGGGGCCCTTGGGGGACCCCCAGGGTCAGGGGGACCCGCTCGGAGCTGGGTAGGGTGGAGGTGAGGCGTGGAGCATGATGGTCCTTTGGGGTGGAGGTGGGAGGGGGGGGGACTCACCTGAAGGAACCACTGCGTTGGAGTTTGTTGTGGAGGTCGCTTGGGTGGTGGTGGTGGGTGCTGTAGAGGTAGTTTGGGTGGTGGTGGGTGCTGTAGAGGTCACTTGGGTGGTGGTGGTGGTGGGTGCTGTGGAGGTCGCTTGGGTGGTGGTGGTGGGTGCTGTGGTGGTAGAAGCTACTGTGGAGGTAGCTTGGGTGGTGGTGGGTGATGTAGAGGTAGCTTGGGTGGTGGTGGTGGGTGCTGTGGAGGTAGCTTGGGTGGTGATGGTGGTGGGTGCTGTGGAGGTCTTTACGGTGGTGGTAGAGGGTGCTGTAGAGGTAGCTTGGGTGGTGGTGGTGGGTGCTGTGGAGGTCACTTGGGTGGTGGTGGTGGGTGATGTAGAGGTCACTTGGGTGGTGGTAGTGGGTGCTGTAGAGGTAGATTTGGTGGTGGTGGTGGGTGCTGTAGAGGTCACTTGGGTGGTGGTGGTGGGTGATGTAGAGGTCACTTGGGTGGTGGTGGTGGGTGCTGTGGAGGTCTTTACGGTGGTGGTGGTGGGTGCTGTGGAGGTCGCTTGGGTGGTGGTGGTGGTGGGTGATGTAGAGGTAGCTTGGGTGGTGGTGGGTGATGTAGAGGTCACTTGGGTGGTGGTGGTGGTGGGTGCTGTGGAGGTCACTTGGGTGGTGGTGGTGGGTGCTGTGGAGGTAGATTTGGTGGTGGTAGTGGGTGCTGTAGAGGTCACTTGGGAGGTGGTGGTGGGTGCTGTAGAGGTACTTTGCGTGGTGGTGGTGGTGGGTGCTGTGGAGGTCGCTTGGGTGGTGGTGGTGGTGGGTGCTGTGGTGGTAGAAGCTACTGTGGAGTTCGCTTGGGTGGTGGTGGTGGTGGGTGCTGTAGAGGTCACTTGGGTGGTGGTGGTGGTGGGTGATGTAGAGGTAGCTTGGGTGGTGGTGGGTGCTGTAGAGGTCACTTGGGTGGTGGTGGTGGGTGCTGTGGAGGTCTGTAGGGTGGTGGTGGTGGGTGCTGTAGAGGTCACTTGGGTGGTGGTGGTGGGTGCTGTGGAGGTAGCTTGGGTGGTGGTGGTGGTGGTGGGTGATGTAGAGGTAGCTTGGGTGGTGGTGGGTGCTGTGGAGGTCACTTGGGTGGTGGTGGTGGGTGCTGTGGAGGTAGATTCAGTGGTGGTAGTGGGTGCTGTAGAGGTCACTTGAGTGGCGGTGGTGGTGGGTGCTGTGGAGGTAGCTTGGGTGGTGGTGGTGGGTGCTGTGGAGGTCTCCAGAGTGGTGGTGGTGGTGGTGGTGGGTGCTGCTGTGGAAGTCACCTGTGTTGAGGTGAAAGCAGTGGGGGTGGGTCCAGTGGTTCGGAAGGAAGTAGATAAGTCTCCTGAGGTGGTGGGCAATGCCGTTGAGGTCACCTCGGTGGAGGTGAGAGGAGTGGAGGCGGCTGCAGTGCTTGAGAAGACTGTGGAGACATCTTCTGAGGTGGTGGGGGCTACTGTGGAGATGGCAGTGCTGGGGGTGGCTCCAGTGGTTGAGAAGGCAGTGGAGAAGTCTGCCGTGGTGGTCGTGGATGCCGTGGAGGTCACCTCAGTGGCAGTGATAGAAGTGGAGGTGGCTGCAGTGGTGGAGAAGACTGTGGAGGTGTCTCCTGATGTGGTGGGGGCTGCAGTGGAGGTCACCTCAGTGGAGATGGCAGTGCTGGGGGTGGCTCCAGTGGTGGAGAAAGAAGTAGATAAATCTCCTGAGGTGGTCATGGAAGGCATGGAGGTCACCTCAGTGGAGGTGAGAGCAGTGGAGGTGGCTCCAGTGGTGAAGGAAACTGTGGAGGCATCTCCTGAGGTGGTGGGGGCTGCAGTGGAGGTCACTTCTGTGGAGATGACAGTGCTGGGGGTGGCTCCAGTGGTTGAGAGAGAAGTGGAGAAGTCTGCTGTGGTGGCTGTGGAAGCCGTGGAGGTCATTTCTGTGGAGGTGAGAGCAGTGGAGGTGGCTCCAGTGGTTGAGAAGACTGTGGAGGTGTCTCCTGAGGTGGTGGGGGCTGCTGTGGAGGTCACCTCGGTGGAGATGGCAGCGCTGGAGGTGGCTCCAGTGGTGGAGAGGGAAGTGGAGGAGTGACCTGAGGTTGTGATGGCTGCGATGGAGGTGACTTCTGTGGAGGTGGCTCCAGTGGTTGAGAAGACTGTGGAGGTGTCTCCTGAGATGGTGGGGGCTGCAGTGGAGGTCCCCTCGGTGGAGATGGCAGTGCTGGGGGTGGCTCCAGTGGTGGAGAAAGAAGTAGATAAGTCTCCTGAGGTGGTCATGGAAGGCGTGGAGGTCACCTCAGTGGAGGTGAGAGCATTGGAGGTGGCTCCAGTGGTGAAGGAAACTGTGGAGGCATCTCCTGAGGTGGTGGGGGCTGCAGTGGAGGTCACTTCTGTGGAGATGACAGTGCTGGGGGTGGCTCCAGTGGTTGAGAGAGAAGTGGAGAAGTCTGCTGTGGTGGTTGTGGAAGCCGTGGAGGTCACCTCACTGGAGGTGAGAGCAGTGGAGGTGGCTCCAGTGGTTGAGAAGACTGTGGAGGTGTCTCCTAAGGTGGTGGGGACTGCTGTGGAGGTCACCTCTGTGGAGATGGCATTGTTAGGGGTGGCTCCAGTGGTGGAGAAGGCAGTGGAGGAGTGACCTGAGGTTGTGATGGCTGCCATGGAGGTGACTTCTGTGGAGGTGACTTCTGTGGAGGTGGCTCCAGTGGTCGAGAAGACTGTGGAGGTGTCTCCAGAAGTGGTGGGGCCTGCAGTGGAGGTCACCTCTGTGGAGAGGGTAGTGCTGGGGGTAACTCCAATGGTGGGGAAGGCAGTGGAGAAGTCTCCAGAGGTGGTCTTGGAAGCCGTGGAGGTCACCTCTGTGGAGGTGAGAGCAGTGGAGGTGGCTCCAGTGGTAGGGAGGATGGTGGATACATCTTTGGAGGTGGTGGGGGCTGCAGTGCAGGTCACCTCGGTGGAGATGACAGTGCTGGGGGTGGCTCCAGTGGTAGAGGAGACCGTGGAGACACCTTCTGAGGTGGTGGGGGCTGCTATGGAGGTCCCCTCTGTGGGGATGGCAGTGCTGGGGGTGGCTCCAGTGGTGGAGAAGGCATTGGAGTCCCCTGAGGTTGTGATGGTTGCGATGGAGGTGACTTCTGTGGAGGTGGCTCCAGTGGTTGAGAAGACTGTGGAGGTGTCTCCTGATGAGGTGGGGGCTGCTGTGGAGGTCACCTCTGTGGAGATGACAGTGCTGGAGGTGGCTCCAGTGGTTGAGAAAGAAGTAGATAAGTCTCCTGAGGTGGTCATGGAAGGCGTGGAGGTCACCTCAGTGGGGGTGAGAGCAGTGGAGGTGGCTCCAGTGGTCAAGGAAACTGTGGAGCCATCTCCTGAGGTGGTGGGGGCTGTAGGGGAGGTCCCCTCGGTGGAGGTCACATGGGTGTCAGGGGCTGTACTGGGGCTGAAGGCAGTGGAGGAGTCTGTGGACGTGGTGGGGACCAAAGTGGTGGTTTCCTCTGTGGATGTGGCATCAGTGGAGGTGGCTCCTGTGGTGGAGACGGCAGTGGAGGAACCTGGTGAGGTGGTTGTGGGTCCTGTGGAGGTCACATCTGTGGAGGAGACAGCAGTGGAGGAGGGTCCAGTGGTGGAGAAGACTGTGGAGGTGTCTCCTGAGGTGGTGGTGGCTGCAGTGGAGGTCACCTCGGTGGAGATGACAGTGCTGGGGGTGGATCCAGTGGTTGAGAAAGAAGTAGATAAGTCTCCTGAGGTGGTCATGGAAGGCGTGGAGGTCATGTCTGCGGAAGTGACAGCAGTGGGGGTGGCTCCAGTGGTAGAGAAGACTGTGGAGACATCTTGGGATGTCGTGAGGGCTTCTGTGGAGGTCACCTCTGTGGAGATGGCAGTGCTGGGGGTGGCTCCAGTGGTGGAGAAGGCAGTGGAGGAGTGACCTGAGGTTGTGATGGTTGCGATGGAGGTGACTTCTGTGGAGGTGGCTCCAGTGGTTGAGAAGACTGTGGAGGTGTCTCCTGATGAGGTGGGGGCTGCTGTGGAGGTCACCTCGGTGGAGATGGCAGTGCTGGGGGTGGCTCCACTGGTTGAGAAAGAAGTAGAGAAGTCTCCCATGGTGGTCTTGGAAGGCATGGAGGTCACCTCAGTGGGGTTGAGAGGAGTGGAGGTGGCTCCAGTGGTCGAGAAGACTGTGGAGGTGTCTCCTGATGTCATAGGAGCTGCTGTGGAGGTCACCTCTGTGGAGATGGCAGTGCTGGGGGTGGCTCCAGTGGAGGTGAAAGCAGTGGAGGAGGCTCCAGTGGTCAGGAAGGATGTAGATAAGTCCCCTGAGGTGGTCATGGAAACCGTGGAGGTCACCTCAGTGGAAGTGAGAGTGGTGGAGGTGACTCCAGTGGTCGAGAAGACTGTGGATGCATCTTCTGAGGTGGTGGGGGCTGCAGTGGAGGTCACCTCTGTGGAGTTGACAGTGCTGGGGGTGGCTCCAGTGGTTGAGAAAGAAGTAGATAAGTGTCCCATGGAGGTCATGGAAGGCGTGGAGGTCACCTCAGTGGAGGTGATAGCAGTGGAGGTGGCTCCAGTGGATGAGAAGACTGTGGAGGTGTGTCCTGATGAGGTGGTGGCTGCTGTGGAGGTCACCTCTGTGGAGATGGCAGTGCTGGGGGTGGATCCAGTGGATGAGAGATAAGTGGAGAAGTCTCCCATGGCGGTTGTGGAAGCCGTGGAGGTCACCTCAGTGGAGGTGAGAGCAGTGGAGGAGGCTCCAGTGGTTGAGAAGACTGTGGAGACATCTTGGGCTGTCGTGAGGGCTTCTGTGGAGGACACCTCTGTGGAGATGGCAGTGCTGGGAGTACCTCCAGTGGTTGAGAAAGAAGTGGTGAAGTCTTCCGTGGTGGTTGCAGATGCCGTGGAGGTCAAGTTTGTGGTGGGAACAGCAGTGGAGGAGGCTCCATTGGTTGGGAAGGAAGTAGACAGCTCTCCTGAGGTGGTCATGGAAGCCTTGGAGGTCACATCTGTGGAGCTGAGAGCAGTGGAGGTAGATGCAGGGGAGGAGACAGCAGTGGAGGATTCTGCTGAGGTGGTTTTGGATCCTGTGGAGGTCACCTCTGTGGAGATGGCAGTGCTGGGGGTGGCTTCAGTGGTGGAGAAGGAAGCGGAAGAGTCCCCTGAGGTTGTGATGGCTGCAATGGAGGTGACTTCTGTGGAGGTGACTTCTGTGGGCATGACTCCAATGGTCGAGAGGACTGTGGAAGCTTCTCCTGATGTGGTGGGAGCTGCAGTGGAGGTCACCTCGGTGGAGATGACAGTGCTTTGCGTGGCTCCAGTGGTTGAGAAAGTAGATAAGTCTCCTGAGGTGGTCATGGAAGGCGTGGAGGGTGCCTCAGTGGATGTAAGATTGGTGGAGGTGGCTCCTGTGGTCGAGAAGACTGTGGAGGCATCTCCTGAGGTGGGGGATGCAGTGGAGGTCCCCTCGGTGGAGGTCACATGGGTGTCAGGGGCTGTACTGGGGCTGAAGGCAGTGGAGGAGTCTGTGGACGTGGTGGGGACCAAAGTGGTGGTGACCTCTGTGGATGTGGCATCGGTGGAGGTGGCTCCTGTGGTGGAGACGGCAGTGGAGGAACCTGCTGAGGTGGTTGTAGATCCTGTGGAGGTCACCTCTGTGGAGGAGACAGCAGTGGAGGTGGCTCCAGTGGTCGAGAAGACTGTGGAGGTGTCTCCTGATGTGGTGGTGGCTGCAGTGGAGGTCACCTTGGTGGAGATGACAGTGCTGGGGGTGGATCCAGTGGTTGAGAAGGCAGTGGAGGAGTCCCCTGAAGTTGTGATGCTTGCCATGGACGTGACTTTGGTGAAGGTGACTTCTGTGGAGGTGGCTCCAGTGGTGGAGAAGACTGTGGAGGTGTCTCCAGATGTGGTGGGAGCTGCTGTGGAGGTCACCTCTGTGGACATGACAGTGCTGTGGGTGGCCTCAGAGGCTGAAAAAGAAGTGGAGAAGTCTCCCGTGGTGGGCATGGAAGGCGTGGAGGTCACCTCAGTGGGGGTGAGAGCAGTGGAGGTGGCTCCAGTGGTCGAGAAGACTGTGGAGGTGTCTCCTGAGGTGGTAGGAGCTGCTGTGGAGGTAACATGGGTGGAGATGACAGTGCTGGGGGTGCCTCCAGTGGTAGAGGAGACCGTGGAGACACCTTCTGAGGTGGTGGGGGCTGCTGTGGAGGTCACCTCGGTGGAGATGACAGTGCTGGGGGTGGCTCCAGTGGTTGAGAAAGAAGTAGATAAGGCTCCCATGGTGGTCATGGGAGGCGTGGAGGTCACCTCAGTGGGGGTGAGAGCAGTGGAGGTGGCTCCAGTGGTCAAGGAAACAGTGGAGGCATCTCCTGAGGTGGTGGGGGCTGTAGGGGAGGTCCCCTCGGTGGAGGTCACATGGGTGTCAGGGGCTGTACTGGGGCTGAAGGCAGTGGAGGAGTCTGTGGACGTGGTGGGGACCAAAGTGGTGGTGACCTCTGTGGATGTGGCATCAGTGGAGGTGGCTCCTGTGGTGGAGACGGCAGTGGAGGAACCTGGTGAGGTGGTTGTGGGTCCTGTGGGGGTCACAACTGTGGAGGAGACAGCAGTGGAGGAGGCTGCAGTGGTGGAGAAGACTGTGGAGGTGTCTCCTGAGGTGGTGGGGGCTGCTGTGGAGGTCACCTCGGTGGAGATGGCAGTGCTGGTGGTGGCTCCAGTGGTGGAGAAGGCAATGGAGGAGTCCCCTGAGGTACTGGTGGGTGCCGTGGAGGTGAATTCTGTGGAGGTGGCTCCAGTGGTCGAGAAGTTTGTGGAGGCATCTCCCAAGTTGTTGGGCGCTGCTGTGGAGATGACAGCACTGGGTGTGTCCGTGGTGTTACCTGTGCTGGAGGTCTCCGCTGACGTGATAGGGTCTCCAGGGCTGCTCTGCGCCGTGGTTGTGGTCATCACGATGGTGGCTGCAGCAGAGGTTCAGGCATGAGCAGACCCCCCCAACCTTCTCCCCACCGTATCCCCCAACCCAAGAGCCTCCCCACGGAGGAGACCACAACCTTCACCTTCCTTCCTCCTCCTCCTCCTCCAAGCCCATCATCCAGGCTTGCGTGTGGTCCCCCTCCAACCTCCTCCCCCCCCGCCATCTTCTCCACCTTCCCCCTCGCTGGTGGGTCTCCAAACTCACCTGCCATCATGCAGCCGAGGAGGACGGCCACCCAGCCGCGTGTCCTCCCCGCCATGGCGGTGGCCGTGGCCGTGTCCTTCTTCCTCGGTGCCAGCAGCCAACTGAAGCCCGAGGCCGAGGGGTGGCAGGAGAAATATGACGGTGGGGGTGGCTTGGACCTTTGTCCCCACCATTGCGCTGTGAGGTAATGGGTGACGGAGGAGGCGGGGGGGGACGGGACGGGACACGGTGACACACGCTCTGGAGAACGTCAGCACATAACCGCCACGCCCGGCGGCGGGTGACACTTCCTTCATGCCAGGGACACCTTTATGAGGATGGTTTTGCCATGGGTTGGGTCATAAATGGGTGGCAGCACCCTGGGGGTGGGGAGACCTGGGAGGGTGCCAGGGGGCTTGGTGGGGACGTGGGGATGGGGGACATGGGGGTGTCATAGTCCTCGGTGGGGACGTGGGGATGGGGGACAGGGAGGTGTCATGGGGCTTGGTGGGGACGTGGGGACGGGGGACACAGGGGTGTCATGGGGCTTGGTGGGGACGTGGGGATGGGGGACACGGGGGTGTCATGGTCCTTGGTGGGGACGTGGGGATGGGGGACACGGGGGTGTCATGGTCCTTGGTGGGGACGTGGGGATGGGGGACAGGGAGGTGTCATGGTCCCTGGTGGGGACGTGGGGACGGGGGACACAGGGGTGTCATGGGGCTTGGTGGGGACGTCGGGATGGGGGACAGGGGGGTGTCAGGGGCTTGGTGGGGACGTGGGGATGGGGGACAGGGAGGTGTCATGGGGCTTGGTGGGGACGTGGGGACGGGGGACACGGGGGTGTCGTGGTCCTTGGTGGGGATGTGGGGATGGGGGACGTGGGGGTGTCAGGGGCTTGGTGGGGACGTGGGGACACGGGGGCGTCATGGTCCTTGGTGGGGACGTGGAGATGGGGGACAGGGAGGTGTCAGGGGCTTGGTGGGGATGTGGGGATGGGGGACAGGGGGGTGTCATGGTCCTTGGTGGGGACGCGGAGATGGGGGACAGGGAGGTGTCATGGGGCTTGGTGGGGACGTGGGGATGGGGGACCTGGGGGTGTCATGGGGCTTGGTGGGGACGTGGAGATGGGGGACCTGGGGGTGTCATGGGGCTTGGTGGGGACGTGGGGATGGGGGACACGGCGGTGTCACAGTCCCTGGTGGGGCCACAGACCATCGGGGTTCTCCTCCTTCATGGTGGGGACGTGGGGATGGGTCTGTCCCGCTCCTGGGTGGCCTTGGCAGGATCGGGGGGCGCAGGGACAGATTTGGGGGGGGGGTCCCGGTCCCCTCCCCCCCAGCGTCCCACCCACTTCTCCCCGGAGCCTGTCACGGGCTGGCCCCAGACTGGCGTCCCCTGCCCCCCCCCCCCGACGTCACCCAACCCCCCACGCTCTCGCTACCACGACAAAACCGTGGGTGCCCTCCCCCTCCCCCACCCCCCCCCGCCCCTCCCCCACCCCAGGTGGGGCCCCCCCCGGGGTCCCCTGTGGGCGGGGTTGGGGCGGGCACCCTTTGGCCGGGCGATGACGCGGGAGCGGTGGCACCCATGGGTGGGGACGGGCACCCCGGCGACACGCGGCCGGCACACGTGACCCCGCGCACGCTCGCAACAGCCGTGACCCCGGGGCACACGCGTGGGAGATATAGGGGTGCCCGTGGCGCACATATGTGAAATATAGGGGTCCCGGTGGCACACGCATGTACATACATCGGGGCACACGCGTGTACACACATGGGGGTCCTGGTGGCACACGCATGCGTGATATAGGGGTCCTGGGGGCACACATATGTGAAATATAGAGGTCCCAGTGACACACCTGTGTACATACGTCAGGGCACACGCGTGTACACACATGGGGGTCCTTGGGGCTCACGCATGGGCGATATAGGGGTGCCCGTGGCGCACATATGTGAAATATAGGGGTCCCGGTGGCACACGCATGTACATACATCGGGGCACACGCGTGTACACACATGGGGGTCCTGGTGGCACACGCATGTGTGATATAGGGGTCCTGGGGGCACACATATGTGAAATATAGAGGTCCCGGTGACACACCTGTGTACATACATCAGGGCACACGCGTGTACACACATGGGGGTCCTTGGGGCTCACGCATGGGCGATATAGGGGTGCCCGTGGTGCACATATGTGAAATATGGGGGTGCTGGTGGCACACGAGTGTACATACGTGCTGACACACGCGTGTACACACATGGGGGTCGCAGTGGCACACACGTGTGCGATATAGAGGGCCGGGTGGCACACGCGTGTGTGATATAGGGGGCCTGGTGGCACACGTATGTGAAATATAGGGGTGCTGGTGGCACACGCCTTTACATACGTGGTGACACACGCGTGTACACACATGGGGGGGCCTGGTGGCACACATGTGAAATATAGGGGTCCTGGTGACACACGTGTGTACATACATGGGGGCACAGGCGTGGGCGATATAAGGGTGCCCATGGCACACGTATGTGAAATATAGGGGTGCTGGTGGCACACACGTGTACATACGTGATGACACACGTGTGTACATACATGTGGTCCTCGTGGCACACACGTGTGTGATATAGGGGTCTGGTGACACACGTGTGTACATACATGGGGCACACGTATGTGAAATATAGGGGTCCCGGTGGCACACACGTGTGCGATATAGAGGGCCGGGTGGCACACGCGTGTACATACGTGATGACACACGCGTGTACACACATGGGGGTCGCAGTGGCACACGCGTGTGTGATATAGGGGTCCTGGTGGCACATGCGTGTGCGATATAGGGGTCCTGGTAATACACGTATGTGAAATATAGGGGTGCCGGTGGCACACGCGTGTACATACGTGCTGACACACGCGTGTACACACATGGGGGTCGCAGTGGCACACGTGTGTGCGATATAGGGGTCCCGATGGCACACGTATGTGAAATATAGGGGTCCTGGTGACACACACGTGTGTGATATAGGGGGCCTCGTGGCACACGTGTGTAACATATAGGGGTCCCCGTGGCACATGCGTGTACACACATGGTGGCACATGCATGTACAGACATGGGGGTCATGGTGACACACGCGTGTGCAATATAGGGGTCCTGGGGGCACACGTATGTGAAATATAGGGGTCCTGGTGACACGTGTGTACATATATGGGGGCACATGTATGTGAAATATAGGAGTCGGGGTGACACACATCTGTACATACATGGGGGCACGCGCGTGGGCGATATAGGGGTGCCAGTGGTGCACGTGTGTACATACGTGCTGACACACGCGTGTACACACATGGGGGTCCTGGTGGCACACGCGTGGGCGATATAGGAGTCCCGATGGCACACGTATGTGAAATATAGGGGTCCCCGCAGCCCACGCGTGTCCATACGTGGGGTCCTGGTGACACACGCGTGTGCGATATAGGGGTCCTGGTAATACACGTATGTGAAATATAGGGGTGCCGGTGGCACACGCGTGTACATACGTGGTGACACACGCGTGTACACACATGGGGGTCGCAGTGGCACACGCGTGTGCGATATAGAGGGCCGGGTGGCACACGCGTGTGTGATATAGGGGGCCTGGTGGCACACGTATGTGAAATATAGGGGTCCTGGGGGCACACGCGTGTGCGATATAGTGGTCCTGGTGGCACACGTATGTGAAATATAGGGGTGCTGGTGGCACACGCCTTTACATACGTGGTGACACACGCGTGTACACACATGGGGGTCGCAGTGGCACACGCGTGTGCGATATAGAGGGCCGGGTGGCACACGCGTGTGTGATATAGGGGGCCTGGTGGCACACGTATGTGAAATATAGGGGTTGCCGGTGGCACACGCGTGTACATACGTGATGACACACGCGTGTACACACATGGGGGTCGCAGTGGCACACGCGTGGGCGATTTAGGAGTCCCGATGGCACACGTATGTGAAATATAGGGGTCCCCGTGGCACACGCGTGTACACACTTGGGGTTCCATGGGCACACGCGTGGGCAATATAGGGGTGCCAGTGGCACACGTATGTGAAATATAGGGGTCCCGGTGGCACACGCGTGTACACACATGGGGGTCCTGGTGGCACACGCGTGTGCGATATAGGGGGCTTGGTGGCACACGTATGTGAAATATAGGGGTGCTGGGGGCACACGCGTGGGCGATATAGGGGTGCCTGTGGCACACGTATGTGAAATATCGGGGTCCCCGCGGCCCACGCGTGTCCATACGTGGGGGGGTCCCGGCAGCGCACGCGTGCGCACACGCCCCCTCCCCCCCCACCCTCCCCGCCCCCCCCCACGGCCACGCGGGGCCGGGCCCGTCTCGGGTTCCCCCGGGCCAATTATAGCACGGGGGGGGGGGGGGGGGGAGGGGCGCCCGGACGGCCGGGTCCCCTGGGGGGGGAGGGGCAGGACACGCCCCCACCCCCGCCCTCCACCCCCCCCCCTCCACCCCCCCTCCCGGGAGCGGCGTCCGGCGCTGCCCCTCCCTGCTGGGAGCAGGGCGCCCCCAAGCGGGGGCGGGTGGTGCTGGGAGGAGGGGGGGGGGAGGGGCGGGGGGGTGTCACTGCGGTGTGGGGCAGCAGTGGGGCTGCAGTGGGGCAATGGAGTGCAGTGGGGCAGCAGTGGGGCAGCGCAGTGGGGCTGCAGTGGGGCAATGGAGTGCAGTGGGGCTGCAGTGGGGCAGCAGTGGGGCAGCGCAGCGGGGCTGCAGTGGGGCAATGGAGTGCAGTGGGGCAGCAGTGGGGCAGCGCAGTGGGGCTGCAGTGGGGCAATGGAGTGCAGTGGGGCAGCAGTGGGGCAGCGCAGTGGGGCTGCAGTGGGGCAATGGAGTGCAGTGGGGCTGCAGTGGGGCAGCAGTGGGGCAGCGCAGTGGGGCTGCAGTGGGGCAATGGAGTGCAGTGGGGCAGCAGTGGGGCAGTGCAGGGCAGTGGGGCAGCAGTGGAGATGCAATGGGGCTGCAGTGGGGCAATGCAGTGCGATGGGGCAGCAGTGGGGCAGTGCAGTGGGGCAGTGCAGTGCAGTGGGGCAGCAGTGGGGCAGCAATGGGGCAGTGTAGTGAGGCAGTGCAGTGCACTGGGGCAGCAATGGAGCAATGCAGTGCAGTGGGGCTGCAATGGGGCAGCAGTGGGGCAGCACAGTGGGGCTGCAGCGCAGTGCAGTGGAGCTGCAGTGGGGCAGCTGCTGTGGGGCAGCGCAGTGCAGTGGGGCAGCAGTGGGGCAGTGCAGTGTGGTGGGGCAGCAATGGAGCAGTGCAGTGCAGTGGGGCAGCGCAGTGGGGCTGCAATGGGGCAGCAGTGGGGCAGTGCAGTGCAGTGGGGCAGAAGTGGGGCTGCAGTGGAGATGCAGTGGGGCTGCAATGGGGCAGCAGTGGGGCAATGCAGTGCAGTGGGGCAGCAGTGGGGCAATGCAGCGCAGTGGGGCAGCAATGGGGCAGCGCAGTGGGGCAGCAATGGGGCAGAGCAGTGCGATGGGGCAGTGCAGTGCAGTGGGGCAGTAATGGAGCAATGCAGTGCAGTGGGGCTGCAACGGGGCAGCAGTGGGGCAGCAGTGGGGCAGAAGTAGGGCAATGCAGTGCCGTGGGGCTGCAACGGGGCAGCAGTGGGGCAGCACAGTGGGGCTGCAGTGGAGATGCAGTGGGGCTGCAACGGGGCAGCAGTGGGGCAGCAGTGGGGCAATGCAGTGCAGCGGAGATGCAGTGGGGCTGCAATGGGGCAGCAGTGGGGCAGCAGTGGGGCAGCAGTGGGGCAATGCAGTGCAGCGGAGATGCAGTGGGGCTGCAATGGGGCAGCAGTGGGGCAGCAGTGGGGCAGCGCAGTTCAATGGGGCAGCAGTGGGGCAGCAGCCGCCTTCCTCACCCCCCCAGGGGTTGGGGGGGGGGGGGGGGGGAGGGAGGGGTTTGTTGGGGGGGGGGAGGGGGAGGGGTGCGCAGCCCCCGGCCTGGGGGAGGGGCGGCGCCGCAGCAGGGGGAGGGGCGGCTCCATGTGATCCCTCCCCCTCCCCCCCCCCCATTTAACCCTTCCCCCCCCGGTGTTTTCCAGAGCCGGAGCAGAGCGGGCGCAGGAGCGAGGCGAGAGCGGGTCCGTCCCTCTGCCCCCCTCCCCCACCCCCCCCCCCTCTGCCCCCCATCCCCCCCCACCCCACCCCCCCATCCCCCCCCACCCCCCTGTCCGGCCTCCGGCCCCATCCCTTCCCCTCCCCCCACCTCTCCATCCCTCCCGACCCCCCCCCCCATCCCCCCCATCCCCCCCATTGCCGCCCATCCCCCCCATCACCCCCCCATCGCCCCCCATCCCCCCATTGCCGCCCCTCCCCCCTCCAGCCCTCCCCCCTCCCCCATTGCCCCCACCTCCCTCCATCCCCCCATTGCCCCCCCATCCCCCCCCATTGCCGCCCCTCCCCCCTCGCCCCCCCCTCCCCCACCCCCTCTTCCCCTCCCCAGCCCCCCCCGTTGCCCCCCACCCCTCCCCCCCCCCCCCCAGCCCCACCCTCGGGTACCACTTGCGATGGGGGAGGGGCGGGGCGGGGGAGGGGCTCCCTATGGGGCAGGGCTCTGTGGGGCCGGGCGTCTCCCTATGGATGTATAGGGGACGGGGTCCTCCTATAGGGCGGGGTCTCTATAGGGGCGGGGGGGGTGGAGCCGGGCATCTCCCTATGGATGTATAGGGGATGGGGGGGGGGGGTGTCTCCCTATGGGGCTGGGTGTCCCTATAGGGCAGGGCTCTATAGGGCTGGGTGTGTAGGGGATGGGCGTCTCCCTATGGATGTATAGGGGATGGGGGGGTTGTCACCCTATGGGGCAGGGCTCTATGGGGCTGGCTGTATAGGTGCTGGGCATCTCCCTATGGATGTATAGGGGCGGGGTGTCCCTATGGGGCAGGGCTTTGTGGGGCTGGGTATATAGGGGACGGGGCTGGGTATATAGGGGACGGGGGTCTCCCTATGGATGTATAGGGGATGGGGGGGTTCCCCTATAGGGCAGGGGTCTATAGGGCTGGGTGTGTAGGGGATGGGCATCTCCCTATGGATGTATAGGGGATGGGGGGGTTGTCACCCTATGGGGCAGGGCTGTATGGGGCAGGCTGTATAGGTGCTGGGCATCTCCCTATGGATGTATAGGGGATGGGGGCGGGGTCTCCCTATGGGGCAGGGCTTTGTGGGGCTGGGTATATAGGGGCTGGGCATCTCCCTATGGATGTATAGGGGATGGGGGGGTCTCCCTGTGGGGCTGGGTGTCCCTATAGGGCAGGGCTCTATAGGGCTGGGTGTGTAGGGGCTGGGAGTCTCCCTGTGGATGTATAGGGGACGGGGGGGGATCCCTGTGGATATATAGGGGCGGGGTCTCCCTATGGGGCAGGGCTGTATGGGGCTGGGTGTGTAGGGGCTGGGCATCTCCCTATGGATGTATAGGGGATGGGGTCCTCCTATGGGGCCGGTTCTCCCTATAGGGCAGAGCTCTATGGGCTGGGTGTGTAGGGGCTGGGAGTCTCCCTATGGATGTATAGGGGATGGGGGGGTTCCCCTATAGGGCAGGGCTCTATAGGGCTGGGTATGTAGGGGACGGGCATCTCCCTATGGATGTATAGGGGCGGGGTCTCCCTATGGGGCAGGGCTTTGTGGGGCTGGGTATATAGGGGCTGGGCATCTCCCTATGGATGTATAGGAGATGGGGGGGGGGTTCCCCTATAGGGCAGGTCTCCATGGGGCTGCGTGTGTAGGGACTGGGCATCTCCCTATGGATGTATAGGGGATGGGGGGGATCTCCCTATGGGGCAGGGCTCTATAGGGCTGGCTGTATAGGTGCTGGGCATCTCCCTATGGATCTATAGGGGTGGGGTGTCCCTATGGGGCAGGGCTTTGTGGGGCTGGGTATACAGGGGATGGGCGTGTCCCTATGGATGTATAGGGGATGGGGGGGGATCTCCCTATGGGGCAGGGCTCTATAGGGCTGGGTGGTAGGGGGTGGGTGTCTCCCTATGTATGTATAGGGGATTGGGGGGGGGGTGTGTCTCCCTATGGGGCAAGGCTCTGTGGGGCTGGCTGTATAGGGCCGGGGTCTCCCTATGGGGCCAGATCTATAGGGGGTGGGGCTCCCTATGGGGCAGGGTTCTATGTGGCCAGATCTAGAGCAGCTGGGCCTCCCTATGGGGCCAGATCTATAGAACCTGGGGCTCCCTATGGGGCCAGATCTATGGGGCTGGGGTCCCTATGGGGCACGTGTGTGGGGGGCCAGATCTATAGGGGCTGGGCCTCCCTATAGGGCCAGATCTATAGGAGCTGGGGCTCCCTATAGGGCAGGGTTCTATGGGGCCAGCTCTAGCGGGGCTGGGGCTCCCTATGGGCCCAGATCTATAGGGCCGGGGGTGTCCCTATGGGGCAGGGTTCTATGGGGCCAGGTCTATAGGGGCTGGGCCTCCCTATAGGGCCAGATCTATAGGAGCTGGGGCTCCCTATAGGGCAGGGTTCTATGGGGCCAGCTCTAGCGGGGCTGGGGCTCCCTATGGGCCCAGATCTATAGGGCCGGGGTGTCCCTATGGGGCGGAGCTCCCTCCCCCCCCCCCCCCCCCCCACACACGCAGGTGCCGTCACACGCGTGTGCCCCACCCCCACCCCCGGCGCACACGCTTGCACACGCGTGTGCCCCCTCCCCCGCCCCCGGCAGGTTCCGCTGGGGGATTCCGGGGGCTATTTCGGGAGCCGCCACCTGCCCCGGCCCCACAGCTGCCGTGGGGGGCGGGGGGCCCCATGGGGGGTGCCCCACAGCCCTGCCCCACGGCCGTCGCTCTGCCCCGAGGGTACCCCATAGCTCTGCCCCACAGCCAGGGCCCTGCCCCATAGCCCTGCCCCACGGCCGTGGCTCTGCCCCGAGGGTACCCCATAGCTCTGCCCCACAGCCCTGCCACACGGCCATGGCTCTGCCCCGAGGGTACCCCATAGCTCTGCCCCATAGCCCTGCCCCACGGCCGTGGCTCTGCCCCAAGGGTACCCCATAGCTCTGCCCCACAGCCGTGGCTCTGCCCCGAGGGTACCCCATAGCTCTGCCCCATAGCCCTGCCCCACGGCCGTGGCTCTGCCCCGAGGGTACCCCATAGCTCTGCCCCACAGCCGTGGCTCTGCCCCGAGGGTACCCCATAGCTCTGCCCCACAGCCAGGGCCCTGCCCCAAGGGTACCCCATAGCTCTGCCCCACAGCCAGGGCCCTGCCCCATAGCCCTGCCCCACGGCCGTGGCTCTGCCCCGAGGGTACCCCATAGCTCTGCCCCACAGCCAGGGCCCTGCCCCATAGCCCTGCCCCACAGCCGTGGCTCTGCCCCGAGGGTACCCCATAGCTCTGCCCCACAGCCAGGGCCCTGCCCCATAGCTCTGCCCCACGGCCGTGGCTCTGCCCCGAGGGTACCCCATAGCTCTGCCCCATAGCCCTGCCCCACGGCCATGGCTCTGCCCCGAGGGTACCCCATAGCTCTGCCCCACGGCCGTGGCTCTGCCCCGAGGGTACCCCATAGCTCTGCCCCATAGCCCTGCCCCACAGCCGTGGCTCTGCCCCAAGGGTACCCCATAGCTCTGCCCCACAGCCAGGGCCCTGCCCCATAGCCCTGCCCCATGGCCGTGGCTCTGCCCCAAGGATATTCCATAGCTCTGCCCCACAGCCAGGGCCCTGCCCCATAGCCCTGCCCTACAGCCCTGCCCCACAGCCATGGCCAAGCCACCGGCAGGAACCGAGGGCCCTCGGGGCCGGGCAGGGTGGGACTGGGGGGCACTGGTGGCACTGGGGGGGCACTGGGGGGCACTGGTGGTGCTGGGGGGGGGCACTGGGGGGCACTGGGGGGCACTGGTGGTGCTGGGGGGGGCACTGGGGGGCACGGGTGGTGCTGGGACCCGGGCGTCCGGGCACCCATGGGTGGGGGCCCCACTGCACTGGGGGGGGGGGAGGACGGGGAGGGGGCGTCCCATAGCTCTGGGGGCCCCACAGACTTGGGGGTCCCATAGGTCTGGGGGTCCCACAGCACGGAGGGGGTCCCATGGCATCGGGCTGCCCCCCAAGCCCCACAGCTGCCCCCCCCAGCCCCACAGTTCCCATCGCATCGGGCTGCCCCCCCAGCCCCATGGGTGCCCCCGAGCCCCACGGCTGCCCCCCGGCCCCACAGATCCCATCTCATTTTGCTGCCCTCCGAGCCCCATGGCTGCCCCCCGGCCCCACAGATCCCATCGCACTGGGCTGCCCCCCCAGCCCCACGGCTGCCCCCCGGCCCCATAGATCCCATTGCATTGGGTTGTCCCCCCAGCCCCACAGGTGCCCCCCCAGCCCCACGGCTGCTCCCCCAGCCCCCCAGATCCCATCACATTGGGCTGCCCCCCCAGCCCCACGGCTGCCCCCCGAGCCCCACAGATCCCATCGCACTGGGCTGCCCCCCCAGCCCCACAGCTGCCCCCCGAGCCCCACAGATCCCATCACATTGGGCTGCCCCCCCAGCCCCACGGCTACCCCCCCAGCCCCCCAGATCCCATCGCACTGGGCTGCCCCCCCAGCCCCACGGCTGCCCCCCGGCCCCCCAGATCCCATCTCACTGGGCTGCCCCCCCCCCCCCCATCATCACCCCCCTCCCCCCGGGTGCCCCCACCCCCCACATCCCACCAAGGGCGGCGGCGCCCCCCCCCCCCACCCCCCCCCCCACCCCCCTCCCCTGACCCCCATCTCTCTCCGCAGCCTCCAGCGCCATGGGGGGCCGGGCATCCCCGACGTTCCCGGTTCTCCTCCTCCTCTTCCTCCTCCTCCTCCTCCTCCTCCTCTTCCTCCCCGCCGTCCCGGCCAACGCCGATGACCTGGTGGTCCCCACCGCCGGCGGCCCGGTGAGAGGCGTCCGTCTACCGGCCGGTACCGACCACGTCACCGCCTTTTTGGGGATCCCTTACGCCGAACCCCCTTTGGGTCCCCTTCGTTTCCGCCCCCCGCGTCCCCCCGCCTCTTGGCGGGGAATTTTGGACGCTTCTTCTCACCGCCACGCCTGTTACCAAGCGGTGGACACCATGTTCCCCGGTTTCGGCGGCTCCGAAATGTGGAACCCCAACCGGGAGATGAGCGAAGATTGCCTCTACCTCAACCTTTGGGTACCGGTTCCTCGACCTTCTACCGCCGTCCCCGTCTTGGTTTGGATTTACGGCGGCGGCTTCTACAGCGGAGCCGCTTCCTTGGACGTCTACGACGGGCGCTACCTCGCCGCCGCCGAAGGGGTCGTGGTGGTCTCCATGAACTACCGGGTGGGGGCTTTGGGTTTTTTGGCTTTACCGGGTCATCCCGAAGCGCCGGGTAACGTCGGGTTGTTGGATCAACGGTTGGCTTTGAGGTGGGTCCGAAACAACATCGGCGCCTTCGGCGGAGACGCCGACGCCGTCACCCTCTTCGGCGAAAGCGCCGGCGCCGCCTCCGTCGGTCTGCACTTGTTGTCCGCCGCTAGCCGGCCCCTTTTTCGTCGCGCCGTCCTCCAAAGCGGCTCGCCCAACGGGCCCTGGGCCACCGTAGGGGCGGCGGAGGGACGCCGGCGAGCGGCCACGTTGGGCAAGCTGGTGGGATGCGGCGGCGGCGGCGGCAACGAGACGGAGCTGTTGGGTTGCCTACGAGCCAAGACGCCGCCGGAGCTGGTGGAGCAAGAGGCGGCGGTGTTGCCCCAACAAGGGGTCTTCCGCTTCGCCTTCGTGCCGGTGGTGGACGGAGACTTCTTGGTGGACACCCCCGAAGCTTTGTTGGGGGCCGGCGGTCGCCCCGAAGCCGAGGTCCTTCTCGGAGCGGTCCAAGACGAAGGCACCTACTTCTTGGTCTACGGCGTGCCGGGTTTCGGGAAAGATAACGAGAGTTTAATTAGCCGGGAGGAGTTTTTGGGGGGGGTGAGGTTGGGGGTACCCCAAGCCAACGAGTTGGCGGCGGAAGCGGTGGTCTTGCAGTACACGGATTGGTTGGACCAAGACAACCCCGTGAAGAACCGGGAGGCGTTGGACGACATCGTGGGGGACCACAACGTGGTGTGTCCCCTGATGCACTTCGCCCAACGGTGGGCGGAGAGGGGGGGGGACGGTCTTCGCGTACCTCTTCGACCACCGAGCGTCCAACCTGCTGTGGCCGCCGTGGATGGGCGTGCCGCACGGCTACGAGATCGAGTTCGTCTTCGGGCAACCCCTCAACCCCAGCCTCAACTACACGGCGGAGGAGGAGCGGCTCAGCCGCAGGATCATGCGCTACTGGGGCAACTTCGCGCGGACGGGGTAGGTGGGGCGGGGGGACACGGGGGGGCGGGGGGGGAAGAGATGGGTGGAGAGGTGGATGGAGAGAGGGATGGGGAGGTGGAGATGGGTGGGGAGATGAAGATGGGTGGGGAGATGAAGAGATGGGTGGAGATGGATGGATGGGTGGGTGGAGAGATGGAGAGGTGGGTGGAGAGGTGGGTGGAGAGGTGGGTGGAGAGAGGGATGGGGAGATGAAGAGATGGGTGGAGAGGTGGATGGAGAGAGGGATGGAGAGGTGGAGATGGACGGGGAGATGAAGAGATGGGTGGGGAGATGAAGAGATGGATGGGGAGATGGAGATGGATGAATGGGTGGGTGGAGAGATGGGTGGAGAGATGGAGAGGTGGATGGAGAGAGGGATGGGGAGATGGATGGATGGGTGGGGAGATGGAGATGGTGGGGAGATGGAGATGGATGGATGGGTGGGTGGAGAGATGGGTGGAGAGATGGAGAGATGGGTGGAGAGGTGGGTGGAGAGATGGATGGATGGGTGGGGAGATGAAGAGATGGATGGGGAGATGGAGATGGATGAATGGGTGGGTGAAGAGATGGGTGGAGAGATGGATGGAGAGGTGGAGAGGTGGGTGGAGAGATGGATGGATGGATGGGGAGATGGGTGGAGAGGTGGATGGAGAGAGGGATGGAGAGGTGGAGATGGACGGGGAGATGAAGAGATGGATGGGGAGATGGACGGATGGGTGGATGGAGAGATGGGTGGAGAGATGATGAGATGGACGGAGAGGTGGATGGATGGGTGGAGAGATGGAGAGGTGGATGGAGAGAGAGATGGAGAGATGGGTGGAGAGATGGGTGGAGAGAGGGATGGGGAGGTGGAGATGGGTGGGGAGATGGAGATGGATGGATGGGTGGATGGAGAGGTGGATGGAGAGGTGGAGAGATGGGTGGAGAGATGGGTGGAGAGGTGGATGGAGAGAGGGATGGGGAGATGGGTGGATGGGTGGGGAGATGAAGATATGGGGAGATGGACGGATGGGTGGACGGAGAGGTGGGTGGAGAGATGATGAGATGGATGGAGAGGTGGATGGAGAGGTGGAGAGATGGGTGGGTGGGTGGAGAGATGGATGGGTGGGTGGAGAGGTGGGTGGAGAGATGGAGAGGTGGATGGAGAGAGGGATGGAGAGGGGGAGATGGACGGGGAGATGAAGAGATGGGTGGGGAGATGGAGATGGATGGATGGGTGGATGGAGAGGTGGATGGAGAGGTGGAGAGATGGGTGGAGAGGTGGAGAGGTGGGTGGAGAGATGGATGGAGAGGTGGATGGATGGATGGATGGATGGGGAGATGGGTGGAGAGGTGGATGGAGAGAGGATGGAGAGATGGAGATGGACGGGGAGATGAAGAGATGGATGGGTGGGTGGATGGAGAGATGGGTGGAGAGGTGGAGATGGATGGAGAGATGGGTGGATGGGAAGATGGAGATGGGTGGAGAGATGGATGGGTGGGTGGATGGAGAGATGGGTGGAGAGCTGGATGGAGAGCTGGAGATGGATGGAGAGATGGGTTGGTGGATGGAGAGATGGGTGGAAAGCTGGAGATGGATGGCGAGATGGGTGGGGAGATGGCGAGATGGGTGGGGAGGTGGTCAGCCTCCCCCCTGCGCCTGGCGAGATGATGGAACATCAGATCCTCCTAGGAGCCCTGCTCGAGCACCTGGAGGACGGGGGGGGGGGGGGATTCCAGGCGGCCAGCGTGGCTTCACCGAGGGCAAGTCCCGCCTGACCAACCTGGTGGCCTTCTCCGATGGAGCTACCACCTCAGCGGAGAGGGGAAAAGCCGTGGGTGTCATCTCGCTGACCTTCTCGTAAGGCCCTCGGCAAGGTCCCCACGAGATCCTCCTCTCTGAAGAGATGCGGGTTTGGTGGGTGGACACCTCGGTGGATGAGGAACCGGTTGGATCTAGAGGGTAGCGGTCAACGGCTCAACGTCCAGATGGAGATCGGTGACGGGCGGTGTCCCTCAGGGGTCCGCGTCTTCGTCAACGACGGCGGCGAGGCCGAGCGCACCCTCAGGAAGTTTGCGGGTGCCACCGAGCCGCAGTTGACGCGCCAGAAGGACGGGGCGGCATCCGGAAGGACCTGGACGAGGTGGAGAAGTGGACCTGGGTGAACTTCGTGAGGTTCGACAAGGCCAAGTGGAGGGCGCTACGCCCCGGGTCGGGACAATCCGCGGTTCCAGTACGGGCTGGGGGGGAGGGGGTGAAGGGATGGAGAGGAGCCCAGCGGAGAAGGACTCGGAGGTGCCGAGGGACGAGAAGCTGGACGTGAGGCGACGCCGTTGAGCCCGCGGCCCAGAAGGACCATCTCCTCGGCCTGCGTCAGAAGAAGCGCGGGATCCCGCCGCTCCGCGTCCGGCTCCGGGGTCCTCGGCACGAGAAGGAGGCGGAGCTGTTGGAGCGAGTCCTAGAGGAGGCCACCAAGATGCTCCAAGGGCTGGAAGAACGTCTCCTCCGAGGGACAGGCGGAGAGGGTTGGGGTTGTCCAGCCTGGAGAAGAGAAAGCTCTGGAGATACCTTCCAGCAGCCACCTTAAAGGGAAGGCGGGGACAGACCTCGAAGCAAGGGCTGTTGTGATAGGCCGAGGAGCGACGGGGTGGTGAGGAGCTGGAGAAGGTTGGCCAGAGAGGTGGGGGATGCCCCGTGGCTGGAGACATCGAAGGTCGGGGTGGACGGGGCTCGGAGCAACCGGATGCGGTTGAAGATGGTTGAAGCTGTTGTGTGGGGGGGGGGGTTGGACTGAGGTGGCCTTCAAAGGTGTCTTCTGAGCCAAAGAATTCTGTGGGGAGATGGGTGGGGAGATGGAGATGGATGGGGAGATGAAGGGATGGACGGAGAGGTGGAGAGATGGATGGATGGTGGATGGAGAGATGGGTGGAGAGACGGATGGATGGAGAGATGGGTGGGTGGAGAGATGGGTGGTGGATGGAGAGATGGGTGGGGAGATGGAGATGGGTGGAGAGGTGGAGAGATGGATGGATGGTGGATGGAGAGATGGGTGGAGAGACGGATGGATGGAGAGGTGGATGGGTGGAGAGATGGGTGGTGGATGGAGAGATGGGTGGGGAGATGGAGATGGGTGGAGAGATGGATGGATGGTGGATGGAGAGATGGGTGGAGAGACGGATGGATGGAGAGGTGGATGGGTGGAGAGATGGGTGGTGGATGGAGAGATGGGTGGGGAGATGGAGATGGGTGGAGAGATGGATGGATGGGTGGGTGGAGAGATGGGTGGAGAGATGAAGAGATGGGTGGAGAGGTGGATGGAGAGGTGGAGAGATGGGTGGAGAGATGGGTGGGTGGATGGAGAGATGGATGGATGGGAGGAGAGATGGAGATGGATGGAGAGGTGGATGGAGAGGTGGAGAGATGGACGGATGGATGGATGGATGGAGAGGTGGATGGAGAGATGGATGGATGGGTGGGTGGCTGGAGAGATGAAGCTAAGCCCCCGTAGATGGTTGGGTGGAGGGTTGGGTGGGTGGATGGACAGACGGGTGGAGGGATGAAGCTAAGCCCCCGTAGATGGAGGGATGGTGGGACGGGTAGGTGGAGGGATGAAGCCAAGCCCCTGTAGATGGTTGAGTTGAGGTTGGATGGGTGGATGGATGGGTGGAGGGATGAAGCTAAGCCCCCATAGATGGGGGGTTGGTGGGACGGGTAGGTGGAGAGATGAAGCTAAGCCCCCGTAGATGGTTGAGTGGAGGTTGGGTGGGTGGATGGACGGACAGACAGGTGGAGGGATGAAGCTAAGCCCCCGTAGATGGTTGGATGGAGGTTGGGTGGGTGGATGGACGGACAGATGGGTGGAGGGGTGAAGTTAAGTCCCCGTAGATGGTTGGGTGGAGGTTGGGTGGATGGACGGACAGACAGGTGGAGGGATGAAGCTAAGCCCCCGTAGATGGTTGAGTGGAGGTTGGGTGGGTGGATGGACGGACAGACAGGTGGAGGGGTGAAGCTAAGCCCCCGTAGATGGAGGGATGGTGGGACG